>NC_071570.1:15306633-15606633 GCF_026979565.1 Vidua chalybeata | reverse complement strand
TATGCTGATAGTAAAAGCTATTGCTATATTATTTTCCCTTAGAAAAATAGCATTTTGATGTATTTAAGTATAGGAGAAACTCAGCACATCTTTTGAGGTTAATTACTGCTATTACGAGGCTGTTCTACTAACATGCTGTACTCACCAGTGTTGCTGGGCAAGCTGATAAGTGCCAGTAGCCTCCAAGTTTTGCATGGTAAGAACAGCTTTCAAAATCGCCCTCACATCTTTATTAATTTCTCTGAGAATTGTTGACCCAACAAGGGTTAACTTGTAAAGGAGAACTGACTATGCTATTAGTGGTGTTGCCATCTTTAGTGGAGGGGTTTGTAGTTGGGCAAAAAGTGTAGGAGGTAGGAAGATTGTTGGAAATATTCTAAACAATGACCACTACTGCTCTCTAAGCCATGGAAAACTACCCATGCTTAATAGCAGGGGAAATGTAACATGCAAAAAGCAGGTTATGTTAGTGACTTGGAGGAATTTAAGGCCTAGTTCATTACAAGTACCTGTGGATAATCTTTCAGCTCCCATGGCAGTGAATGCTGGGAACATCTGTTAAGTGCCTTGCTGTTTGAAAAAAGTGGTACTGTAAAGCATTTGAACAAAAAGGTAGTGATATGAAAGAGTCACCAATAATTAATATTTTGTAATTACTATTAGAACATCCAAGGACTTGGTCTATCAAGACTACAGAGAGCTACTTCTGTAAAACATAATAGGATTACTCTAGTCTTTCAACTGCATTGTTAATAACAAGAATATAAAAATATCTAGCACCCTAAAAAAATCTAACTTGTTATTTTTAAAGGCAATACTGTTTCAAATTTTATAAGCTATGATTGTAAATGCTAAATTAAAAAAAATCTGAAGAAAATATCACTGGACAGCAAATGTAGCTTTGTACATTCTTCTAAATACACTTGATTATATAGCTGTCAAAGAATAACTCACTGGCAAAAATTAGATGGGAAATATGAACACAGTATTTTAAATGTACAACTTATAAAAGCCAAACTTCAAAATGAATTCTTGAAAACTCTTTTAATCCATATTTCTTCAGTAAATATAAATCCCCCTTCCATTTCTGTAAATGGTATTTTAAAAGATGCCCTTTTTTAAATCAACACAGGCTGTGTTATGAGCATGTTTTCTTTAAAACAGGTCAAACTCCCTCAGGTTTACTGGACTTGACAACAGCAAATACAAAATGAGTATATTCTGTCTGAGGCATAAGTGGGAAAGATTATCTTCTTGTCTGAATTCTGATCCTGATACAGCTCCAAAATTAAGTCTCTGACAGCTTTGACTTCCTCTTGAAATTATAGTTCAAAGCACAATTTGTGGTTTTGAACAGTTAAATGCTATGGGTTAATGAAGAAAAATATGGACAGTATCAAAACAGGCTAATTTTGTATTTAAATATCCAATTGCCATAAAGATATAGTCCCCTGTTAGGTTTTTTCATTCATCTGTTAGTGGAACAAAAGCTGTTTGCAACACTGCTTTCTGAAATGTGTGGAGTATGCTTTTTTCAAAGGTAATCCTTACAGGTCAACAAAATGTTTTCCAAAAGCCTACTGAAATTATCCAGCATGTATTAATAGTTTGCTACGCTGTGTTTTGTCAATGACCATGAGAGAAATGAAGTTTTCTAAAACACACAGAGTAAATAGGATTCTCTTTGGCCAAGAAGGGAACATGTATTTTCTCTATAACTAATAAAGTAATATAACATTTTAATTTTTGGTAGTAGGATTCAACATAGAATCATAGAATCATTTCGATTAGAAAAGACCTCCAAGATCATCAAATCCAACCTTTGATTGATCATCACTTTGTCAACTAGAGCATGTACATGGCCTAAGCCCAGTTGTTGCTGACATAAAACAATGAAACCCTTTAACTTTTGTTTGAATAATCTTTATTATTACCCCAAAATAAACACAGGGATTAAGATCTGAAGACAAATATAAATATCAGTCTAGTTGTAATGTTAACCAATACCAGTCTCTTCATCCGTGCTGTTTATATAGCACAGCAAAGCAAAAGGTTGCAAACATGAATGCTTCATACTTAAATATTTTTAATATAAAAAATGAGGCATTTAGTTTCTCGTCTGACTATGCAGTTATTCTTAACCTTACTCTTCCTATCTCCACAAGTCTTATGGTTTTAATGGCTGGGTTAAATTTTAGGATGACATTTCCTGTGCCTCGATAAAACGTGGTGTGTGAGCACGGCAAGATTACACTCTGCAATCTACCTTCCCACCACTAGGCGTCAACGTTAGATCATCCAAAACCCTAAGAAGGGTAGAAGTCCTAGGAGGATTAGAACAAAGGATAGGAGGTGCATTCCAAATCCTACATCATGGTTGTAGCACAAACCTTCCTTTATTTAAGCACCAATTTCTCTTTCCCTTTACCTTTTATGGAAAAGCAAGGACTTCGATGTATTCTTCCCTTGCTGCCCCGGCATCCCTCACGTTTGGACTTCAGAATAAAAAATACTTACAATGTAACCACTTGCTCAGAATAAGAAAATTCCTCCTCTTCAGTAATGTAGCAAATTATTGAGATTTCATCTGCAAATAACAGTTAAAGGAAGATTTAATAAAATTGAAAATAAAACTATTTACTAATTGTTACTGATTTCTTAGAAAATGAGGTTATAGTACACTGTTAAATGACATCCTTCTTCTTCAGTGTAGGATTATTTAAAGAAAATGAAGATAAACATATGACAAGAATAATAATGCTTGACACAGAGGAGCAGATTGTCTATGTGTAACAGTTCTGAGTTAAATTTTACCATAAATGCATAATCTTGCTGAAATTTAATGGTATTACTTCTCAGCCTTGGCAGAGATAGAAATGTAATTCTTCTGTTATCAGAATAAAGCTCTCCCTGCTCCCTCCCCTCACCAATTAAATTATTTGAAAACTGGGGGAGAAACTTAATCTTCATTCTTATTTATATGCAAAACATTTCATGTAATGGAACTGTCTGACCTGCCTGCTTGTTGTCAATATATTTTGCACAGCTGTTTTTTCATGATTTTGCCCAAGGGAAATTCAGTTATGTTCAGTTATGTGTCTGTGTTGATCTCAGAATTGGGAGGAAGGATGGTTCCAGTATGTTTAGAACACCTAAAATTAGTTTAATCTCTCCAGCTTAAAATTTGCTGTATACCACTGACAGGTACTACCTCTGCATAGAGACGGGTATAACCAATAAAATGAGACTGAAACCATCTCTTCTTTATGAACCAGCATGTGCCCAGGTGACCAAGGCCAATGGCATTCTGGCCTGTATCAAAAATAGTGTGGATGACAGGGCCAGGAAAGGGATTGTCCCCTGTACTTGGCACTGTGAAGGCCACACCTTGAATCCTGTGTTCGGTTTTGGGCCCCTCATTCACTACAGGAAGGACCCTGAGTGTGTCCAGAGAAGGGGAACAGAGCAGGAGAATGGTCTGGAGCACAAATCCTGTGAGGAGCAGCTTTCTTCCAGGGCTGTCTATCCTCCGAGAAAGGAGGCTCAGGGTATACCTTCCTTGTTGCACTCTATATCCCTTTGAATGGAAGCTGTAGTGAGGTGGGGGTCAGCCTCTACTTCCAATTAACAAGTGACAGGACAAGACAAAATTGCCTTAATTTGCATCAGGGGGGATAAATATTGGATATAAGGAAAAAATTCTTAACTGAAAGTGTTTTCAGAGCACAGGCTGCCCAGGGTAGTGGTTGAGTCACCATCCCTGCAGGTGTTTGAATGTTGTGCAGAAATGGCACCTTGAGACATAGTTTAGTGGTGGACTTGGTAGTGTTAGGTTAATGGTTGGATGCAATGATCTTAAGGGTTTTTTCAAAAGTAAAAATTCTATTATTAACTTCTTTAAGTCTTGCTTGTTGCTGTAATTAGGCATGGTAATTACTGCTTAGAGGAGTCTAAGAGATGCTATTTCCTCAGCCTTTTGTAGAATTCTTGAATTCATAGAATCATAAAAAATATTAGGGATTTTAAAAATGTGTTAGCTTCAACACCCCTACCATGGGCAGGAACACCTTCCACTAGACCTGTTTGCTCAGACGTCCTCCAGCCTTTCCTTGAAGACCAGGGATAGGAGTTGCACAAACTACTCAGTAATTTCTTTCTTTTATCTAGTCTAAACCTACTTTCTTTTAGTTTAAATCTGTTTCCTCCATCCTAGTCTGACTTCCTGAATCTTCCCAGAATTCCTTGATTGCCTCAGCTTGTCTTTCCAGCAATGTCACTTTATTCATTACCACTTCTTTCATCATCTAATCAATTAAATTATTACATAACTGTTAGAAAGGATTGCTATTGGCACACAATGATTTCCCTCTTTCTTATTATACTCTTCCCATCAATGAGATTAGGCATCACAAAGGAACCTAGAGAAATCAAGCAGTTTCAATCCTTGAATGCATTTAATTTTCAAGTAAATGACTGCTATTGAATAGTTGAACATCTTAAATTTCAGCAATGCCAAGTATGAGGTCCTGCACCTGGTTAGGGGCAATTCCCTACATCAGTGTAGAGTGGGGAACAAAACGCAGTGAGAGCAGCCCTGAGAAGACTTACTGGGGATACTGGTGGATGACAAACCAAATATGAGCCAGGAATGTGTGTTTGCAGCCCAGAAAGCCAACTACATCTGACTGACCAGGGTGGCAAACAGTTTGAGAGAGATCTCTTGAGATCCCATCCTGGTATACTCCATACAGCTCTGGAATCGCCAGTACAAGAAAGACCTGTTGGAGTGAATCCAGTGAACAGACTTTTTTTGGGGCTTGTACAGGAAGGACAAGGGGCAATGGTTTTATGCTGAAAGTGGATAGATTTAGTTTGGACATAAGGGGTAAATTTTTTATGTTGAGGCTGGAACAGGTTGCCCAGGGAATTTGTGGATACCCTTTTGCTGGAAGTGTTTAAGGTCATGTTGGATGAGGCTCTGACTAGCCTGATCTAGTGGAAAGTGCCCCCATAGCAGGACATTGGACTAGAGGATCTTTAAAGGTCTCTTCCAAACCAAACCAAACCATTCTATGATTGGAAGCATTGTCCTCTGTAACTGTTAAACTAGTATATATTGATGTTTGCCAATACCTTTAGGGGTCAGCAAAAGAATTGCTCTAAAATTCATTAATATTGTAATAAATTATTTAGGGAGTGGAATATAAAGTAGTTACTGTAAATTCAGCTGGCCTACACTTTTCCCAGTACACTGATAGATATATAAACTTTTTATGGCTGCACGTTACTTTTCCCGCCCTGATCGGCTCCCAAGAGCGCAGCTTGGCACCTCAGCTTCTCGTCAGGGTCGGTGCCGCCGCTATTTCTGGGCGCTTCTGCAGTTGCGCCCCAGGGTGGGCTGGCCGCGCATTGTCATCGGCGTGAGGGAAGGAAACGAAGAGGCAGGGAATTAGTCCAATGTGGATATTCTCAGCTCAGTCAGAGAGAAAGAGAAAGGTTTTCTAACCAGGCAAAAGCCTGGGAAACAGTTGGGAAAGAATGTAAATAATTCTCTAATCTATCTTGTTATTCACATTGTTTATAGATATGTTCTGCTACTGTGCATCATTCACTGCACACCAATGGTGTGACATGTTTTTACTCTAAGACCAATGAAATTAGTCTTCTCGATGTTCTCTATATATAGAGCGGTGCATTTGAAATAAAGGAGAGAGTTCATTTTCTGAGCCTTCTGATCTGGAGTTCTTTGTTCCTGTCCTGCTCAACAGTGTCAGTCCAAATCCGTCTGCGTGGCGGCTGGACGCTTTATTGGTCACGGGAGCTGCAATGGAGGAGCCGCGGCTGCTCCCAATGTTGCGTGGATGAATCTGGCCCCAAGGCTGGGGTGCCACGGAGGGATATAGGGGTGGCTGGGGTGCCACGGAGGGATACAGGGGAGGACGGGAGCTCTCCGCCCAATGAGCACAGACGTCGTGGCTGTGACATTGCCACAACAGCCAATGGGGACACAATGGGGGCAGACATGGGGGTTCAGGGCCAGTGGGACCGTGGGAATGAGGTGACAAGCACGGAACTGCCAGGGACTGGACGGGGGAGTGGTCACAGGAGTGGCAGGGGAGAAGACCCAATGGCTGGCAGCCTGGGGCTAACTTCTTGGGGGGGGGGGAAACACGGGGGATACACAAGGATACATGGAACCAGTAAGCTAACAAAGACCAGAACCCCAAATCTGAACCTAAAACCCAGGATGTAACACCTTTTAACTTAGATCTAATGTAAAAATGAAATAAGCTTTCTTCCCTCCCTCTAATTCAGGACACAAATGGTAGTGCTGCATACAGATCTGGTTTGGATCTTGGAGCAGTGAATTCCTGGGTCTGTGGAGGAACAGGCATAATTATATTGTTTCTCAAACATTCTGATTGTTGTAGCAGGACAATTGTGCTTAGAAGAGAGTGTCCTGCAGAGCTGGGGTGACGCTGTGCTGAGCCAACTTATTTTTCTGCCTTTCTGAGATGCCTGCTCAATCTATCCTCTCTGCCAACAACTTACCTCATAGAGGATGGTCGCAAAGGACTGACTGTGCATGTGTGAACAAAATGGTGTGAAATATCTAATTTACATAAGAGGTGTGCATCACACAGCCCCTCACTCACTCACTCCCCCACCAGCAGGACTGGGGAGAAAACTGGAAAGGTAAAAGTAGAAAACTTATGGGTTGAGATAAAGACAGATTAACAGGAAAGGCAAAAGCCATGCACACAAGAAAAGCAAACCAAGGAATTAATTCTCTGCTTCCTGTGGGCAGACAGGGGTTCAGCCATCCCCAGGAGAGCAGGGTCCCACATTACAGTGACCTTGGAAGATAAATGCCAAACAACTGCTCCTTCCTCCTTTTCCCCCCAAATTTATATACTGAGCACGATATTGTTTGGAACACGTCTTTAGTCAATTGGCCACCTGTCCTGGCTGTGTCTCCTCCGAGCCTCCCAAATGCCTTGTCAGTGTGGGGGTATGGAAAGCAGAAAAGACCTTGGCTCTGTGTAAAACCTGCTCAACAGTAACTAAAACATCTCTTATATCAGCACTGGTTAGAAAGGCTAGAGGCCTGGTGTCTTGACCATGCACTTTCTCCATATTTTCAACCTTACCAGGGGAAAGATGTGCAGAATATTTTTGATTATGAATTACTGTTCCTTCAATTTATTGAAGACACAGAACAGACATCCTTTTGCAGAGAAATTAAAGGGCACTGTCATGAAAAGGCATATTACAGCATTTTGACTGGGGTTGGCTCTGGCTTCATTCCATAACTTTGCACATCTAAGGGGGTTTCATGTAATTGTAGCTGCAAAACCAGCTTTGTAATCAGGGTCTTGTGAGAAGAATGATTTCATAAGCATCTACATCTGCAAACCTCAGTTACCTTATGTGACCTAGTACCAAACATCAGGATTAATCATCAATTTGAAAGAATATAACAAAAGGAGTTTGACACAGACAGCTAGTCTCATGCTATAATTCAAAGAAAAGAAAAGTCCCACAACGAAGTGAAAAATTACTTAAAGCACCAAGTGATTATAGTATAAAGCTGTGGGCATATCTTCCTCATTGTCAGTAAACAGGCATGTTACTAATAAAAAATGCTTGTGGTGTGAATTATAGTGGATAATATGATATAAAAGCAAGATACAGGAAATTTCATGTTCCTTAAAATGCAGTTCTCAGGATAAATGAGTATGCCTAACGCTAGGAGACAGCCTACAATCCAGCCAGGATCTGATGGAAGAGGGGATTAACATCAATCACACTCTAAAATGTCCTTAGAAGCAGCAGATAGTCCTTCAAACTGGACAGGAGGAGAGTCCTGTAGTGTTTTATACTGGGTAATAGATCATCATTTTAACCAAGAGGCAAGTGTCACAGTGCTTTTTTTGAGTGCTTATGCTTAGGTTTGTAGACAATTTACTACTGAAAGGAAACATTCATTGTAAGTAAGACCAGTGCAATGCCAGCTGTTTCAACCTGGCTACTGTAATGAAAAGAAATAAATTCTTTTTCTAGAAAGTTGTGTTGTTAGACTAGAAAATATCAGTGTAAAATAGAATTATAATTGGAAATTGATTGTTTGTTTTAGATCTAGTTTTAAATAAAACTTTGATATAAGCTAGATCTAAGTTACAGATTTTCTGTATTGCATTCATGGTCAAGACAAATAATTGCAACTGAATTGAAAATCTCTAAACCATTGGAAAATTAAGTAATTAATTTTATGTAATGAATTTATAGGATCTGTTCTCACAGCTCCACCAGTATATAAGAACCAATTCTGCTAACCAGGATTTTTTTTACATTGTTGTATCTCTCCCATTGAAGGGTTTTTGAGGATTATTGCAAGTAGGTGGACTTTGAATCTATAGCTATTACTGTAGCTATAACTCTAGCTCTTTAAGCTAGTCTGGTAAAATCCTTAAATGTCCCTTCCCCCCACCCCTTGTTAAATATTCTAAAGGGTAACAATGAGATATTCTAAAGGGTAACAATGAGACAAGGCTCGCAGGATTTTTGCTATTTTGCTGTAGAATCTCAAAACGAAGAAGTCTAGAAAAGAGTTATTAAATCTTGTCAGGACTTAGTAATAACATAAATTTACATTTTAACAAATATCTTTTGGCATTTCCAACTGTGTGTCATGAAAGGAGTTAAAACATCTTGAAAATTTACATCAAGATTGGAATTTTATAGAAGTGTCACCACTAAGAAGTTAGCCCAAGAGACATGATGGAAATATACAACACTGTAAACACACGAGTGGCAGCTGTTCTACAGAAAGAACAGAAAGGGTTCAAAGCAAATCTATAATCATTAGAGATCAAACCAAGGAACAAAGAGTGAAAATACAAAACAGCACAAGCACATGTTAATGTCACTTGGCAGAAATTTTTGTTGAAATACAACAGTAATGAAATACAATCCACCAATTAATTCCAGAATTCACTCTTAATTGAAATAGAATATAATATGTTCTCTGTAAACACATTATAAGCAGGAATAGCAAGACTTACATTTAACATGCTATAAAATTTTGATATTTGATATATCCATGCCAAAGTTGCCAAAGTTACCTTACTTCAGACTGATTTTTTTTTTTTTGTAGACCTCTACTATTCCATGACATGGTGCATGGTGCAGAAGACAAAATAAGGGTAAATACACAGAAGTCGGACAATATACTTGTCCCATTAAAATAAAAAACATATAAGAAACCAAACCAAACCAAAATCCCCAAAACCTATTGTCCTGATAATGCATCCTGATAATGTATAATAAAGATAGTGGCAAAATCATTTGACAAATAAACTCAAAATCTCTATCTAACTTTAACTGAATACTAAAAATCTATTAGTCTCTTTAAAATGTGTTACATTACTCTCTAACCCTGGAATGCAAACTAACTTTTTGTTACAGAATTTAATCCAGGTAATCCTCTACATAGCTTCTGATTTTCTCACAGTATGAGAAAATGCAACCAAGTTTAGTAAAGATATGAATTAATGTCTATAATTTTTTCAAAAGTTAAATCAGAAGAATAAAACAAAATATGTCTCTTTTGTTCAATACTTTCTTGTCACTTCCTTTTACTTCACCAATACACTTGCAATAATTTTATCACAAAACCTGCCAGAACCTAATTACCTTTGACAGCTCTCTCCTCTGTAACTTTGGCTGACACACCTCAATGGGTTTAAAATTTACAAGGAGTGAAGAAAGGCAGTCATGCACAGTGTGATCACAGAATATTTCTTGCTTAAGAAACCAGACTTAATACTTATTAAATTTATTCCTGTCTTTCATAAAAAATAGAAAAGCCTTATTTTAATTAGTCACAGTCAATTGAAGAAAAAATCTATGAAGAAAAGAAGAAAATATTGTTTCCAAGTAACAATATTCACTAAATACGTGTTCAAATCAGGGAGAAATTTACTAGTGTGTTTTCTGACTCAGTTGGTTTGTACATGTATCCCA
Source organism: Vidua chalybeata (assembly GCF_026979565.1). Classification (NCBI taxonomy): domain Eukaryota; kingdom Metazoa; phylum Chordata; class Aves; order Passeriformes; family Viduidae; genus Vidua; species Vidua chalybeata. The sequence goes on along the minus strand of NC_071570.1, from coordinate 15,596,607 downwards.
CTACTGACTTTAATGGAATTCTTTCAGATTAATAGTGAATCAGGAAAAAAACATGAATAGGTCTCTGAAGGTACAATATGTGTAGATTCCTGAAAGGAAGGAAGCAAATTCAGGAGAAAAAAAAAAAAAAGTTGTGATTAGATAACATTCATATCAAATTGAAACAAACCACAAAAATGGGTAAGAATAGGAAATTTGTCCATGCCTTGATTTCCTTCCTTGAAAGTAACAAGGTTCACAGATCCAAAAGCCTGCCTGTACAACCCTGTGTGTGGAGCAAACTTTTCAAGTGGGGGAACAGGGGGACTCCAGCTAATACACACTACTTGGAAATTCCTAGGCTGAGGAAGAGATTCAATTAGTGAATTCAGAGTCAGGAAAGGAAAAAAAATCAAAATGCAAGCATTAAGATGAAAAATAACAATCTTCTGGCAAGGCAACAAATTCAACTATTAGTCAGAAAAAACAAATAGTTGGACAGAGCTTGTATAAAATTTCATACTTCTGGGTGTAATTTTCATAGTGGAAACTAGCTGGTGAAGGACAAAAGTGACATTAAAAAGCTTTTAAATATGTGATTATTATATAAGTAAGAGCTACTGAAGTCATAAAGAGGTTCTCTAGCCAGGTGAAACCATGCATACACACATACACACACAAAAAAAGAAAAAATAATTAGAAAAGGACAAAAATGTGGATGAGAATGTGGATGTCTAACTTCCACCAAACTACACAAAACTACAGTTTGGTGCAAGTTTGCTAGATTTCCTCTTTTCTGTCAAAACCACAGACCTTTCCACCTATTAATACATTAAATTTTTGCAGGAGTAAACACTGATACTGCAAGATTAATTTCCTCTCAATTATTTCTGTAGTTCTATCAGCAAATATCTCAATCTCTTGGAAACAGAAAATTCTTCAACTGTAGAGAATGAGAATACATTGTGAAAAGGAGCTTATGCAGTCAATAATTGCAAATAACTATTTCAGATATTTACACCAAAATTTTAGGAGTTGATTCCTGCATTCTATCTCCAGCTTCTTAAATTACTGTACAGATTTTCTGCATTTCAAGCAGTTGGAGACAACATTCAAATGATTTAGACATTACCATGGAACCAGGAGCAAGTTGAAAGACAAATGTCTCTCTTTCTCAGGATTGTATCATAGACAGAAGATGTACATGGGAAAACAAGAGCTATTGGTTGTCTCTTCTCAAACAGCTCTAGACAAAGGAACAGTTTTGTCTCTGCACTTCTGAAGGGCTAAGAGTGCCAATAAAATGAGCCCTTCTCGAAAACTAATCTCTTTCCTGGAATGAAATCTTCTCAGTTGGTCTCTATACAGAGTTTCCCATCCCTGGTGATCTTTCCTTCTGTCTTCATTACTTCTGACACAAGAAATCCTGATCTGAATAAAAAAAATACATGCAATCACTAGCCATCAGCAGCCATATGACATGAAATATTAAAGGGATTATTTTTCTATCTTTGTTTTCTAGCAGTGCTTAAAAAAATTAATGAAACTGAATTTTCATACCCTTAAAACAAATCACATATTGTCTCAGTTTTAAGACCTTATGAACATCAAACTTGAAAATAACAAGAAATACACCATGTCCTTGGACACTCCATGCTAAGAGCATCTGGAAAAATTAAATTTCTGGCCACCTTAAGTTTTTGCAGCATACCACAAGAGAAAAAGAGGCAAATATAATACAGTTGCACCGATTCCTTTCAGGACGCCTGTCCTCTGCCTGCCTTCTGAGGAGAGCTGCTCCAGCCCCTGAATCATCTTCCTGGCCCTCTGATTACCAGGTTAAAGTCTTTCTTATGTAGGGCACCCCAGAGCAGATGCAGCCCTGCAGGTGGGGTCTCAGCAGAGCAAAGCAGAGGGGTAGAATCCCCTCCCTGGCCCTGCTGCCTGCGCTGCTTTGGATGCAGCCCAGGACACGTTTGGCTTTCTGAGCTGTGAGTGCTCATTGCTGGGTCATGTCCAGCCTCTCATCCACCAGCACTCCCAAGTTCTTCTTCTTGGCAGGACTGCTCTCCATTCATTCACCTTCCAGCCTGTGTTTGTGCTTGGGACTGCCCTGACACGACTGATATGCCAAGACAGAAGATGCATCTTAAATGCCTGCCCAGTTTGGTACTGAATTATGTCAACATGGAATGTAAGAAAACCCATTTGCCTCTACCCTGTAGATAACTGTTATTTTTAAAGTGATAAAAAACAAATGGAAGAATCAAACCCCCAAAATTTTAGCTCGTAAGTTCTCATGTATTCCTTTTGGCATTTTTTTCCAACACTCTGGGATGGGAGATGGAGGGTGAATGAATATTTATTTGTGATGCAAATCAGCCTTGTCAACGGCGTTGCAAATACTAGGTGTGGGTTTTTTAATTTTGTTGACTGTATTCTGGTGCTGCAAACCTTTCCATAAAAATGGTTAAAAAACATTTTTTAAGGAACATACATGAGAACTTTTTATGTTTTCTATGCTGCTCTCTGAGGTCACATAGTAAACTTAACCTCTTTGGTTTTGCATATTAATGTGAATAAAATATTGGTTGTAATAGAGGTCATTATTTAAGATTTATTGCTTAAAAGCTGTATTTACATAGTACTCTATGATACTAATTTTCTTTTAAAATAGCTTACTACATATGTCATCAAAATGAATGACATGCAGTTTTAGACCAAAAAGTTGTTTCCATTTACGAGAACAGTACCATATTTGAATAGCAGAATACCATGTTGATCAGTATTTTCAGAGAATATAATTTTATTTTCAATCTATGAATACTCTGCTCCTGTAAGATTTGATGTCTACAGTCCAGACTCTATTTTCATCCTTTTTGCCTCTACTACCTTAGATATTAAAAAGAAATTCTAAACACTGCTAAAAATGAAATGAAATTTTATTAAATGCATTTCATAAAAATGAAAATGCCATAAAAATGCCTTCTAAAGAATTATGCTGGACAAATGGCTGTGTTTCATGGTTCATTTATTACTTATCAGTAATTCAATTTTGCTTTAAGAATGAGAAGACGCTATCATAGAACTTGTCAACTGAGAGCTATGGTAGTAGTAAAATAGAAAAATCCACAGCCTTCTAATAAATAGGGCTTACACAACCTGCCTTAGATAAGATTTTTTTTTTTTTTTTGAGAAGAGGTGGGAGCAATGGTCAATACCCCAGAGTGGTCTGCAGCCCTTCAGAAGGGCCTTGACAGGGTGGAGAGATGGACAGAGAAGAACTGTCTGAAATTCAACAAAGGCAAATGCAGGGTCCTGCATTTGGGGAGGAAGAACCCCAGGCACCAGCACAGGCTGGGAGCTGAACTGATGGTAAGCAGTTCTGTGGAGAAGGACCTGGGGTTCCTGGTGGACAACAAGCCATCCGTGAGCCAGCAGCGTGTCCTGGGGGCCAAGAAGGCCAATGGTGTCCTGGGATGCATTGGGAACAGCATTGCCAGCAGGTTGGGGAAGGTGATCCTGGCCCTCTGCTCAGCCCTGGTGAGGCACATCTGGAGTGCTGTGTGCAGTTCTGGGCTCCTCAGGACAAGAGAGACACAGAGCTGCTGGAGCTGGTCCAGCAGAGGGTGACAAAGATGATGGGGGGACAGGAGCATCTCTCCTGGGAGGAAAGGCTGAGGGAGCTGGGCCTGCTCAGCCTTGAGCAGAGATGACTGAGAGGGGTCCTCATCAATGTCTGTGGGTATCTGAAGGGAGGGTGTCAAGAGGGTGGAGCCAGGCCTGGCTTGGTGTTGGCAATGAAAATCGGGAAAAAGCTAGCTTAGCCAGTTTGCCTCTTGATTTTTATCCTCCACCATGAAGAAACTTGGAACTGACCCTGTTTAAAGGACTGGAGCCATGCCTAATGTATGTCTTCATGAGAACTGAAACTTTTAAGGGATCAAAGAGAATAAGCATTAGTAACTTAATAGCACGAAGTGTAGAACAGAAAGTAACAGATGACTTTGCAAGATAACCAACAAATATGTAACAATTTCCAGACATCAAAAGTGGAACCTTGGCATGGAACAGAACAAGGCAAACTTTCCACCCATTCCTGTGAGAATAACCTATCATTGGAATACTTTGGAGCTGAAATTAATTTACTATTATAGTGACTCTCATTTTATTTTTAATTGGAGCTTTTGGAAAAACAGACAAGCTGGGATGAAAGGAAGTTCTATGGTCTGTGTTGTACAGGAAATTAGACCAGAAATTTGCAGCAACATCTCTCTAGTCCTTATGCTAAGTTATAATGCACTTTTGTGCCAGGCAATCTTGGGGCTTATTGACATGGTATAACAAAAGAATAGCTGTCAGCTTGTGAGAGACTTCTAAGAAATGTTATCTCTTGAAATTCAGGGTAATATGTGTTACGTCCCATTTAAATAATTTGATTTGTTGCTAACAGGAACACAGAACAGAAGTAGTTGAGTAGGGAAATTACAAGCATATATCCAGCATCAAAGCATGGTGGTAACAACACCAAGGTTGTGGGTTTGATGCCTGTACAGGCTAGTCACTTAAGAATTGGACTCAGTTATCCTTGTGAATCCCTTCCAACTCACAATATTTTCAGATTCTGTGAAAAGGAAATAAACATGAATTTAACAGAGGACAATTAGAAATAAAATACTAACTCATACAATACTAAGTTTTACTTACTTTTAGAGTTTCTACTCCACTTTTCAGCTCACTATTTGTCCCTGTTCCATTTGAGCTTCCTACAGCTTTATGTTTTGGTTGCCTAACTGCTTTTTGATCCCTTATCCCAAATAAGGTTTTTTGCACAAGAGTGCTGTAACATAACCTGTGGTCAAAGGGGTTATTATTGAAAAATCCCTAACGTCCTCTACTGTGACTTGGGGGAAAAAAGAAAATAAAGAATCTTGTCACTCTAGTCTTTCTACTAATAATCAATTTTATTCTTCTACTGGTAAAGCAGAAAGAAACTTTTAACTTTCACTATTTTCTTTTTGTAACACCATAGCATCTGTAGCCCTGAATTACCTTGCTTCTGCTCATCGGACAAAAATTGTCTCTTTAAATAGAAGGAAAAGAAATGAAAGAAAGCAAGGGAAAAGCCTAGTGTTTTGGTAAATCTCCTGTCAAGTCTCTTTCAGACTAAGAAACTCCTAAGAAATTCCTAGCTTTGCTGTGGTCTTAACTAACACAGGTCCTATAGATCTCATGGCTCACAGCTATGGAGAAGGTCAGGCTTCCAAATATCAAAAAGGCCTCTCAGATATCTGCTCAAAAATTCACTAAAGCTGTTGATCTCCTATGGGCCTTTTTCCCCCACTATCTATCTCCCAGACTATATCTTCTCACACTGCTCCAAGGACTGTGACCTCTCTGTGGTCTGTCTATCACCATCCCTGTAGAGGTCACAGAGTTACAGAATGGTAGAAGAGACCTGTGGAGGTCACCCAGAGTAAAGAAACTCACCTCTATTTTCTCTTATTCCATTAGCCATCAACTGCTTATCCCATAAATGTGGTGGGGGCGGGTGGGGGGGGGGGGGGCAGTGTTTGTCTGGGTTTTTTTGTTTGTTTTGTTTTGTTTTGTTTTGTTTTGTTTTTTTCACTTTTTACTGTTTTTTTTTTCCTTTTTTTATTCCCAGAGCATAGGTTGAACGCATTGTAGTGTTAATGGTTTGAGCACATAACTAAAGTGCTGAAGTACCTCAGACAGTGGTAGGCCAGTACAAGTTTTTATGTGGAATTCTGACAGGGTAGCTGCCCTCTAGCAGGTGTGGCAGAAGGCTTGCAAGATGGTCAGGGTGTTTCCACTGCAAGAATGTGCATGAATAAGTAGTGTGAGTGTGAAGTTTGTATCTGTTCTCTTCCACTAATAATGCCATAATGGTTAATACTGCTTGAGTTCCTCTCCCAGGAGAGGAGAGTCACACAGTCCTTCTTTCTTTGGACACTTACACTTTAGATTTCTGTTTCAAAAGAGTGCTTGTCAGTTTCCAAGAATTTTCACAAAGGTGTCTTAGCCAACGTATTCAGAAATTTGCAAATTACAAAAATTCTCAAAGGTATTACAAATTTCAGACTTCCTTAATTTTTTTTTTTCAATAACTAAGAGATAGAAGAATAAAAGAAGAAACAGCAGCAGCACTAACACATACAAAAACAGAACAGGAGAGAAACATACCAGCCATAAAACATATGATTACACTGGTTTTTACTGTAGTGCCTATCATTAAGTCTCAGCTTCAGAAATTTCTGTCTAAATAAATATTGGCTTCCTTCAGAATAATATATTTGTCACTCACATCTACTTATGTTCTAAGACACAATAAAACTGAGGGAGGAATTAAGAGGGACAGACCTGTTCATTTAAGAAACAAAATAACCAAGTGGAAAAAAAAAACCCACCAAAACCATTTTACTTCCCAAATAAAAATTATTTTTCTTTCAGATTTCTAGTATAAGACTAGAAGTTTTGTTTTACCAAACCTGTTCAAAGTAGTATATTACAGAGACAAAATCTGATCTGAAGCCAGTTCCTGAAAGCCCATGGTATTACAGCTTTCACATCCTCTTTCAAGGTCAGGTTGGGTGGGGCCCTGGGCAGCCTGCTACAGCGGGTGGCAGGGAGGCCACTCCATGACAAGGGGGGTGGAACTAGATGCTAAACTTTAAGGCAGCTTCCAACCCAAGTTATTTTGTGATTCTGTTTTATGATGTGATCTTTTTCCTCTTTGATGTGAATTACCTATCTTTAATTTATTCTGTTGCCTCAATTAAATTTGTTGAACACTCTAGTCTAGGGGCAAATTAGTCCACTTTTCCCATCAGTTCTTAAATAGCATTATATAAATACTTGAAAACTCTGAGATATACTCTTTAATGTCACATTAATTGAATTTTGTGTGTATAACATACTATTTCTTTTTTCTTCTAAGAAATACAGTTTTTCATGGTACAACAAGAATTGAGAAAATTAGTTCAGGATTTATTCACTGTATCTTGCATCCAAATAGAATGTATTCTATACCAGTGCAAATTATCACTGGTGTTAAGAATCAAGAGACAGAAAGGAAGCTCTTTTGTTTAAAGGATATATAATTTTGTTGAAGATTCTTTTTCCTGTGATGAGGTGCTGCTCTGAGCTCTGCAGGTTTTTTCCCCACAGATCTACCACACATTCTCCTCAAAGCCAATATTCACCAGTGAGTGCTACCATTACAATTTGATGGAGCACAGTGAATAAGGTTTGCACACCAAATTCCATCTTTCCTTAACTTACTCTATTCTTGCTGATCTATAGATGACTAGATAAATATGGGTGTAAATGTCAAAGCCATTGAAATCCATATTTTTTTTGCAAGCAAACAGGGCCTTTGTAAGCTCTACTTGACGGCTACTGACCACAACACATACTCAGAGTAGACCAGCCCTTGCAAATATATAACACCATGATCACTGCTAGATTAGAGGGACTTCTTTGTTGTGTTGGCAGTGTGGTCTCCAGGCAGCAAGCAGGCATGTCTCCATGCCTCTGAATTAATCTCCTGGTCAAACAAGATTTGGAAATGGCTTGCAAAAAAACCCCAAAACAAACAACCAAACAAAACCAACCAACCAAAAAATCCACACAAAGATACCCCATCACAAACAAACCCCAAAGCAAACAAAACAAACAAACAAAACAAAACAAAACAAAACAAAACAAAACAAAACAACAAAAACCACCAAACAAAACAAAAAAAACCCCACAAAATGCAAAGAGAAATCCAGTATGAGAGTTGCACTTTCTGCCCTGGAGGATGCTCTGCAATCTTCCAAGAAAGATGCTTAGATTTGCTGACCAGTATCAATATAATGGCCTTTAGAGTCACTTTACACATTGTAAGAATATCTAAATCAAATTAATGAAAAGAATAGTATACATCATGTTTTAATACACACACAGGAGTGGAAAACAGGCGTGTAAAAATGGAACCATGGCATTCGATAAGAAATAGACTAACACTAAAACCACTTCTTCATTGTGGAAAATTCACTTCAAACAATAATTTCGCTGGCAGATCATAAATGCATAAAATGTGTCACAGGCTCTAGCACTAAGGAAAGAGCACCTAGAGGAGCTTTCCAGCTGGTTCTCTTTCTGAAGTGGCCTTTTCATTTCTAACATGACAGCAGATGCTAATATAAATTATTTTGGCTGAGTTGCTATTAATTGGTCTTTTCATATGCAATTAATTTCTTTGTTCCTTGTTCACTAAGGGATTTAATTGCCGCAAAACAGAAATTTGCCAATTTTCCTTTAGAGAAATGCCCATTAAACTTTCCATTAAAATAAAATCCTCAGATCTTCCTTTGCAAGGAGTTATTCACATATTACTGTAAATGTCTGTAAAATAGTATGTTTCTCTTCTAAGAATAAAGATTTTTCAACTGTATGCATTTACTCATTTCTATCTTAAAACCAAATTATGCAAGCAAGACTGTACAAGAAAAGCTAATGAACTGGAAAAAGCTGTCAGCAATAGCAGTCACATGGCTTTCATGCAGAGAGTGTGTGTTTCATACAGCCAATTGTGTGCAGATATCAAAACTCTCCAGCTGCGACACACATTTTCAAGAATCTTCCTATCAGGACTGATTCAACCTCTGGCTCCTCATGTCAAATCTAAAAACACAGACTTTCGTCTTTTGTTGGTTTTAACTTTATTCTCTTAGAGCCTTTGATAAATCAATCATTTTAAAAGACAATTTTTTCATGCCTTCTGATTGAGATTTTTTCCCTTATTCTGCCAAAGGTCTCTGAGAGATGTACTCTGGTTGATTTGTTGTGATGACTACAGATGTGAATTTGCCAGACTGAACCCAGGCAACAGAGCCAGGGGCATATGCTTCCATCCAGATTCTGTGCAGAAGCATCAAGTTCTGATAGAGAAGTTGAGTGAAAAAAAATATTCGGACACAGCCGTCTCTGTACAGTGACTTTATTTTAGTCTCTATAGCAAAGTTTTGACACTTTAAATCTCCTCAAGCCACAGCTCAGAGAATAACTGGACTCTGTTCCATCTTCTGCACCCTTAGGAGACTTGTTTTTCAAGCTTCCCTTTGCCAATAAATAATGTTTTTGCAGCCACAAAGGCAGAAATACAACTATTCACTTACTAAAAAGGAAGGAGCATGGGGAAGAGAAAGGATATTTGGTCTGCAGTACATTGAAGTCTGTTCTGAAAAGTCAGAAAATATTCACCACTTAGATATCCTTCTAGTGTGAACCCTTATATGCAATCCTTCCCTTCCAAGTACAGCACTAAGTCTGGAATCCTCACTTACAAGCTCTGAATCATTAATAATTTTTCCCATCACTACTCTCCTTCCTTTTCATTATCAGATCACATCTTGTCTATATGTACTATTTACATCACTAATATTTATAACATTGCAAAGTAAGAGGAGAACAATTTTCAACAAATCCACTTCTGGCTGAAGGGCTTCCTCCCAGTCATTCCTAATGCACTAAACCCAAGCCTTGTTACTATGTGCTGTGTGCTTGTGTAACTTTGTGTGTTATGTTAAATGCTACATAAGGTCAGAACATTTTAGATGAAAGGCCATATAAAGAGAAAAATATATATCTATATCCAGGAGATACAAATACGACATTTTGTGGAGAGTCCAACAAAGTGTCAGCTCTGAGGTACTCCTCAGATTTTGGTAGATTTATGGGTGTACTTCTGCTCAAATATTCGTATTTATGAATACATAGGTGATATTACCCAGAAAAAAAAAAAACCAAAACAATTTTTCCCCATTGACTCTGTATTCACCAGTATTTACTTTTCTTAAGAACAGCCCAGTCTAAAGTATGGGTGCCCTTCATAGTATTTTTTGAGAAAATATGCTCCTCCTAAAAAAGGAATTATGAACCTAACTCAAAGATATGGACATGTAAGAAATTAAAAATCACCACTATCACAAATGTAAGTCAGTTTAGAGACTCAAGCCAGTTTAGCTCAACCTTTCTTTAAAATACAATATATATACACAGTCTTTCTCCCATCTTTAATTTTTCTGTTAGAAACTGTAGAAGCATACACTTTTTAAGACCTACTTTTTCCTCCTTTCTGCTCTTCCACTTGTTATATTGTTCCAGTTACCATTTTTTATGTTATTTTTTCCCAGAAGCATCCAAAAGTCAGTTATAATTAGTTGAAACAACTTTAAGGGTTAACTCTGTGTAAGATAAATCATCTCCCCTAGTGCAAAAGAACGAAAGCAAAATGAAAATGTATGTAACATAATTTTTTTACTGAAAGAGTAGTAGAAAACCCAAAGAACCAAAAAACCCCAAGAACCAAAAAACAAAGGAAAAAAGCCCTACCCGTCAAACAAAATAACATAAAGATGTCAAAATTGTGTCTTGGAATTAATTTGTAAGTTAGGATGAAAACTCTGTTACATTTTTGGTAGCTCTGAGATTTTACAAGGTAGAGAAATACCTGCAGATTGCTAACCAACAGTCACCTGTTTTGAAGAACAAATTAATTCAGTAATTCCACTAGAAAACAAGTAAGTGGGTAGCTGGAACTTAGATGCCAAGAAAACAAGAAAAAACGCGTTACTACTGCTTTTTCTAGTGTGTCTAGAAACTTTTTAGGAAGGAGGACTGCCAGCAGCCCATTATTCTGAATTTACCAAAGAAGAAGTAAAAAGCAACTCTAAACCCAGCCAGTCACATGTATTTAAATTCAGTGGAGTAATGCAAACAATGCCACAAACAACCTCCCTAGTACTGGCAGCAATAAGATAAAATAGATCCCATAGTAGGGAAACTTGAAGTCTTTAAAGTAAAAGGAAATGGTCCATGTATTTACAAAACTGTAGAGACTCCTACAGATCTCTTAATTAATAACTAGCATTATGTCTTATAAGCACACAATTTTACTATAACATGCCAGAAAAAAACTTCACCATTTGAAGCAACAGCACTACTGGAAATGGTGTCATTAAGAGTCTGCTAATTTTTAAATACAATAAGGCATTCTGATGAATAGGACCATAAAAAAAAAAAAAAAAAACCCAAAACAAAATCAACATAAAATCAGCAAAAAAAGACTCCCAATACATCCTCAACAAGTCCCACATATTCTAATACCAGCAAACATGTCCCAACACGTCCCAATATGAGCACGTGCATATTGCTTGCGTGGCGGGGAAGGTGGCCATTTAAGAAGTGGAAAATTTCCTTCCTGACTTCCATGTAGAGTCCAATTAACTCATTTATATTGCATTTTATACTTGGTCATGTAAAGCAGCACAAAAATTTAAGCCCCCAAAGTGGACACTGAATCATTTTGCTCTGGAAGGAGGCCAATGCTCCCTCTCAAAATAAGAGCTCATATAATGAAAAAGAACAAGAAAAGCTATGCCCTTCCCGTAAGGAAGCAGAAGTGTGTGCCCAGGTCTCTAAGGATATGGTGCTACATGCTCAGTCACATTTTGTGACTGAATGAACACAGATTCTTCTTCTAGTGCTTTGAAAAGAGCCTCTCCTCTGCTGACTCTTTGCTTTTATTGCAATTGGGTTACTTTGAGTAGTTTTCTCCTTTCTCTATTTCTAACCATCCAGGAGCACTAAATTCTCTGAAGTCAAGAATTTCAGGTTTCTACCTTCAACCTCTTTGTGGAGATCAGCTAAAATCACACAAAAGGTCCAAAGCCAGATACAATTAGTCATTCACCTAAGTCTCACTTCCTTGGAAAATCAAGTTGAAACCTCTGTTTAGGAGTGCCTAGACCCATACTTTGTGTTGGCCCATAACTAAACATGCTTATTATGAAGCAGGATATAATATATTTTGGAATGCTTTGAATTGGAGTCTCTATAAAACAAACTTCTAAAATATATCTAGACTATCCATAAATTCCATCCCTTTATCACCTGAATTAATGCCAGCCCAATGAAAATCAGTTTAAAAAGTATCGTATCTTTTTGCTAAATTTAATTGCAAATAAAAATGCTTTTAAAAGCATAAAATAAAATTATTACCATCAGATTACTTTTAAAATAAAGCATCTGCTATAAGAAATGGTTTCTCTCCTAAGGTTTAAAATAATGAAGAGAAGAAATAACTGTGTTATATAATTTCCCAAAATTACATTCCCCTTTTCTGATATAAGTTATTCACCTATCCCATAAAATTAATTTGGCATTATAGTACTTTCTTAAAAAAAAAAAAAATAGTTCTGCTGACATAGTCTTGCTGGGGCAACTTTGCAAGACTAAAGGACTCTAGATTATCATTTACTGAAATAATAAACATTTTGGAGATGAAATTTATTTTGGAGAAATGCATTTTCCACAGTATCCCACACAGTAGGAAAAAACCAATTGTTCAGACTGCTGAAAAGAATTGTTAATTGCAGACATATGCCCTATCATCTCACATGTGCATTTATAAACCAAACCAACCCACAACAACAGGACTGAATTCCTTTTCTATGATCCCCATCCTAGACAGTTATGTAAAAAGATCTTCATAGTTGGCTAAATGTACACATTCAGAATTTTAGTTTTGTTTTCTTCAATGTAAGTAAATTGTAATTTCTAATGTCACCTGAATTGGAGAGGGGAAAGAGTGATTCCCTGCAATGTAGGCTATCTTTTAGTTTGGAAGATGAGGGAAAAGTTTTGTTGAACTAGTATTTTAAAATCTCTGTTGCATCTCTAGTATCTTTAGCAACAGCAAAAACTAAAGTAATTCAACAAGCTATGACTGGCTGGCAGAAACAAACAACCAAGAGTATATCTTAAAATTATCCTTTTAAGATTGATATATACAAGCGGAATGGTATAGTTTCCCTTCCTCCATCATCAACTGATTTTTTGTCTACTTATGTTTGAAATTTAATTTCCTACAATTTAACTTTGATCAAAAAACTCCTGAACAGTGAAAAAGGGCTTTCACTACTTCACTTGTCAATGACTTGCTATCAAATGATTTTTCATTTCTCTGTGCCTCACTTGTACAGTTCATCTTTCATTTACTTATATTAGTAGACACAGTTACTCAAGCACTGTTTCTCAAAGAAGCCATCACCTTTCAGCTTGCTTTTTAGAAATCTGTATTATCACAAGAACTGTTTGTAAAAGTAGTTAATACAAGCTGTCACACAAAAGCACTATTCTCAGACTCTAAATTATGTTGTACTGTAAAGGGCAGCCAACCACTCAATTTATTATTCTATGATACTGAAAAAAGTGTGATATATAAAATATTAATAATGATAATTCCTCCACTACAACCCCCCAATGAGTTCACTTCTAGCAGGAAATTTTAGAGTGGTTATAACAAGAAAACAAACAAACTATCAAATGCAAACAAACAAAAAAAAAAAAAAAAGGAGGAAAAAACCCCAACCAAACAGCCCTCCCAGAACTGTAGAGTTTAGAGGGTACTATAATGATGCCTTATATTATTTATGAACTGTAAGATTCCTAAACATCTGCAGGATTTTCACCTAAAATGTACCCAAAACATGCTATGACATCTTCCAATTTCAAGTTGAGGCCTAGAAAAAATGTCCCAAAGAACATACAACCCGAAATTAAGATAAAAATTGCTTTCTCAGTTAAAGGTCAAGCATGACTATAGTACATAACTACTTCATCCAAGAAAAAACCCTCTTGCCCTCTCATTTCAGCATCTATTGAGGAAAATAAATAACTACAGCTGAAAACAGCAAAAAGAAACCCCTTTCAATACCTTCTGTAAATCACTTTTATTTCTGAGGGTTAACAAGCCCTTTTGACATTCTACCTATACAAGAGTTACAGATTTTCAGATACATTACACTCACAAAGAAGAGACACAGCACCGAATAATCTGTTCTCTGCTACAAAAGCTCTGAAGACAGATATTCAGCAGAAAGAGAACTCAAGGGCCCTGACCTGGTCAAAGCACAAACCTGAATACAAGAAAAATAAAAATGCAAACATAAAAACAAAATTGATAAAGTGCTATAGGAAAACAAATATTTCAGAGAAAACAAGTCACATCATGGAAAAGGCAGGCGTGGTGTAAAGTGGGGGACCATGCATGGTGATTTCTTCCTTAGCGCTGGACACATGCAATACATGATGACAGCAGAACCACAATTGTTTGTTCATTACAGTTGTTGATAACTGTTTTTCATTACAGGCATAAGATCCATTAATGAATGACAATTATAAGACTAACGGTACTTTGCATGATATTCAGTACCTCATGAAAGATCAAAATGCAGTAGTCTTCTGCAAAGTGGCTGAAGTGATGCCTGGTTATTTTCATGTTGTCTCTCAGGGGCTTCTCTGTGTGTAAGCAAAAATGATTTTGCTTTCTACATGTCACTGAAGCCAGCCTTGCCAAACTCTTCTTATCACTCAGTGCTTTGTTACCTCTGTTAAAGAACCACGACACTAAATTCTACTTTTCTCCAACAAGTATAAAATAGCATTATAATCTTTTGAATCTGAAGACACTGCCAGCACAGCTATCATCAAGAACAACATTTTGGCAAAATCGTGTATTATGGGAGTGCATCCAGCTCAGTTCTCAGGTCCCAGAATAAAAAAAAAAAAACCACTTTGTTGCTTATTAAGTCTTCATATACTTTTTTAATGGGAAGACAAAAAACCAAATCCAAACATGAAATTCAGTGAGAGTACAAAATAGACTCCCTCAAATAGATTCTGATTGTCATAACTTTTCACCAAAATATGCACAGCTGAATTAAGATGAAGTATATTCTCACTCATATTAGCTGCTTCTGTAACTGTTGCCTTCTTGAGGACCCAAAGGTGTTATACAAATGACTCATTAACCCTCAAAATATTTTCTCATGTGTGACAGAACAATCCTAGTTCCTCCAGTCTATGAAGTCCAAAATTCGTTTTTGTTGACACCATGTGTTCTTCTGTGACAGAAAATAAAATAATTTTAATTTACCCATTTTTATCCTTCTTCTCTATAATCCTAATGAGAAAAAAAGAACATAAACCAATTTAAATAATGAGAAGTCTGATAATTATTTTTGTATTCATATGCAATCATATTTTTGAATGAAAATAAGTATTTTGTTCATATAGTGCTTCAGATAATAAATTCATAAATTCTACAGATTTTTTCTGTCTTGATGCTTCCTACAGAGTATCCCCTTGAATGGCAATTAATTTCCCAAAGCCAACTCCCTTTTGCCCATAATGGTAATGGGTAAGTGTCTTTATCTTGATCTGTGAATATTTTTTCATCATGTTTTCTTCTCAGCCCTGTGAAGAAGATGTACTGGTTTTGGCTGAGAATGAGTTAATTTTCTTCACAGTAGCTACTGTGGGTCTGAGCTTTGGATTTGTGCTGGAAACTGTATGGATAACTCACGTGGGTTTTAGTAACAGCTGAGCAGGGTTTACTCAGGGCAAGGTCTTTTCTGCTCCTCACTCCACCCTACCAGCAAGAAGGCTGGGAATGCACAAGGATTTGGGAGGAGACATAGCCAGATCGGGTTACCCCAAGTGACAAAAGAGGTATCCCAGATCGTATGGCATCATGGTCAGCCTATAGAGATGAGGGAAGTAGAAGTGATGGTGCTTGTCTTTCAAAGTCACTGTTATGCTTGATTGTGCCCTGCATTCCTGGGCATGTCTGAACACCTGCCTGTCCATGACAAGTAGTAAATTAATTTCTTGTTTTGCTTTGCTTATGTGGACAGTTTTTGCTTTACCTATTAAACTAGCCTTGTCTCAACTCATGAGTTTTCCAGTTGTTACTCTTCTGGTTCTCTTCCTCATCCTGCTGCAGGGGAGTGATTGAGCAGCTGGGTGAGGCTTGGTTGCTGCCTGGTCTTAAACCATAATGGGAGGGGAAATGACAGAGAAGTGTGGTGGCCACAAGAAAGTCAACAAAGGACAACACATATTTACCTTCTGCTGTATTTTCCTCTACTGATGAATTCTAGCCAGGTAATTTCACTTCTTGGGTGGAAAACACTCCAAAACTTGATCATCCCTTAGGCTCATATTGAAGTTTTATCAGTTCTGTTTACCTCTGAGATGTATTTGAAGTACCAAAATGTCAGATCTGAAGGTCCTGACAAAACTTAGATTTATGAAGTGACATCATTGTCTTATTTGCACTGTAAGCAATTGAAAGAGAGAGGGAGAGCATGTGCTCTACATTTATTCTCCATCTGCATTATTTTATTCTGATCTACAATTAACTTTACCTGCTATTTCACTGCTTACTCTCACAATATCCTTCTGAAACTTTCAGTCGTCCTCACCAATTTCATTAATACTCAACAGAAAAATTTCTTGTGGTTGCTCAACTCCTTTCCCACAATACCTTTCAGTTTCTTTGTATTTCCTGTTATTCAGCATCAGTGTGATGTGGCTGAATTAAGCCACTCCTATCCCACAAAGCTTTAAAACAAGAGGGACATGGACAGCCTTTTCTTGCTCTTCCCCAACTGGAGGATGGTGCAGGAGCAAAACAATACCTGTTATAATTTCTTCTTAAAACATTCACTGTAATTTTTTTTGAAGTTTAACAATTTCCTCTATTCTGTCTGAGCTATACTATTTGCTTAATTTCTTTACTAAGCAGTTACTGCTGGTAAAGTAGTATTCCCATTAATAAACCTTCAGTAATTTATACTTTGTACCACTAGATGTCAAAAATATGTCAACAAAAAGAGGGAAGATTTTCTCTGAATGTCATATCTTCAGATGTAACAAAGTAAGAAAATGCTGTGGCTGACCACCTCATCATACTGTATGCCAGTACTGAGCAGACCATACCATCACTTTAATGAACAATCACCCAGCTGCAGGGCTCCTACTGTTACCAGTAAGAGCAAGCAAAACCCAGGTAACCTAGGAAATTGCAGTATGCTATGTATTACTTTTATGTCACTGCCATTTTTCTAGAATATTTATTACTGTCATCAATTCTTGCTCTATGACCTTTTTTTTTTTTTGTATTTGCATCATCCTTTGGGGACTTCCTTTCAAAGCTGCCGTCAGTCCCTTATTCAAGCCTGTGCTGCTTAACAGCCCCTCTCAAGGACATTGCTGGCACAGCTCTGCTCTCCAGGTAACATGACTATCAGAAGAAGACAGAAGCAGTTTTTTTAAACAAGGAATAAGTAATATTTCCTATTTTTGTATGCAAAAAAGATAATATAGCTGTTCTTTTAACATATCTTTTTGATTTCTCTAATTTTGGTGTTGTATTGGTTTACTGGAAAGAAATATGAAATATGATAAAAATATGGTGGAACACATGCCAAACAAAGTTTGGGAGGAATTTGTTTTAGCAAAGTGCTGATGTTACAATGTACAATGTACCCTTGGGAAGGCAGTTCTGACATGTCATCTTTCAGAAGTCAACAAAAGCACAATACAAATACAATTTAGTTTAAAAAATCCATTCAAAAAAAATCCTACCACTAACTTTCTTCACTGCCATTTAGTTTTAAAAACCCATTCAAAAAAATCCTACCACTAACTTTCTTCACTGCCTTATATTTCAGAGGAAGACTGCCTAACCTATGTTTAATTTCTGGCCAAAATTCAAAATAAACAGCCCTATCACATTACAGCAGTGCCCTCTAGCTCGAATTAAAGAAAAAACATTATGTGACTGTCAGAATTATGAAACAATGCTGTGAAATAAACAGTCCCTCATCCCCCCCCAATTTCAGTTTTTAAAGGAAGATGTTTTTTTCCCAAGCCTCACAAACACCAAAGGTAGATAGAGAGTTTAAAGAGATCATCATCTATAATGCAAGCTAGAATAGACGGAATCACAGAATCACAGAATGAACTAGGTCAGAAAAGACCTTTAAGATCATAGAGTCCAACTTATGACCTAACACTTCTTCATCAACTAAACCACAGCACTGAGTGCCACATCCAGCCTTCTTTAAACATGTCCAGGAATGGTGACTCCACCACCTCCCTGGGCAGACAATTCCAGTGCCTAATCATGCTTTCAGTGAAGAATTTTTTTTGACATCCAACTTAAACTTCCCCTGGCACAGCTTAAGACTGTGACCTCTCATTCTGTCAGTTGTTGCCTGTGAAAAGAGACCATCCCTCACCTGACTACAGCCACCTTTCAGGAAGTTATACAGAGTGATAAGGTCACCTCTCAGTCTCCTTTTCTCCAGGCTAGACAACCCCAGCTCCCTCAGCCATTCCTCACAGGGTTTATGTTCCAAGCCTCTCACCAGCCTCGTTGCCCTCCTCTGGACGCGCTCAAGCGTCTCAATATCGTTTCCAAACTGAGGGGCCCAGAACTGGACACAGCACTCGAGGTGTGGCCTCACCAGTCCCAAGTACAGGGGAAGAATGACCTCCCTGCTGCTGCTGGCCACACCATTCCTGATACTGGCCAGGAGCCATTGGCCTCCTTGGCCATCAGGGTACACTGCTGGCTCATGTTCAGCTGGCTGTTGACCAGTGCCCCCAGGTCCCTTTCTGCCTGGGCACTGTCCAGCCACACCATCCCCAGCCTATAACGCTGCAGGGGGTTATTGTGGCCAAAATGCAAGATTGGTACTTGGACTTGTTAAACTTCATCTTATTTGACTTGGCCCATCTATCCAGCCTGTCCAGGTCCCTTTGCAGAGCCCTCCTACCTCCCAACAACATGCTTGTTGATCAACACATGCTCCCAGCTTAGTGTCTGCAAATTTACTGATGGTGGACTCATCCCCTCATTCAGATCATCACTGAAGATACTGAACAGAACTGGCCCCAGTACAAACCCCTGAGGGACACCACTGGTTCCTGGCCCCAGCAAAGAGTGCTCCTGTCCAAGCCATGGGCTGCCAGCTTTTCCAGCAGTATGCTGCGGGAGACAGTGTCAAAGGCTTTGCTGAAGTCCAGGTACACAACATCCACAGCCTTTCCCGCATCCACCAAGCAGGTACCTGGTCATAAAAAATTGTGGTCAAATGTGGCCTTCCCCTCCTAAACCCATGTTGGCTGGGTCTGATACTTGTACTGATGGCCAGTGCCCTGCCGTCCTGTAAGTGCTGCATGATGACACTCAATATAAACTGTTCGATAACCTTACCAGGTACTGAGGTCAGGCAAACCAGCCTATAATTACCAGGATCCTCCTTCCCACCCTTTTTGTGAATGGGCGTCACATTGGCCTGTTTTCAGTCATCTGGAACCTCCCCAGTGAGCCAGGACTGTTGGTAAATGTTGGTAAATGATGGAGAGCAGCTTCACAAACTCATCTGTCAGCTCCCTCATCCCCCTAGGATGGATCCCATCTGGGCCCATAGATTTATGAACATCCAAGTGACTCAGCAGTTCTCTGACTGCCTCCTCCTGGAGAACAGAGGGACCATTCTGCCCTGACACCATCTACCAACACAGAAGGACAGCTGTCCTGAGGAAAACATGTATTTCTGTTGAAAACTGAGGCAAAGAAAGTGTTCAGGACCTCTACCTTTTCCTCATCTTTAGGCACTAAGTTCCCTCCTGCATCCAATAGAGAATGGAAGTTGTCCTTACCCTTCCTTTTGCCACTAATGTATTTATAAAGGTATTTTTTATTGTCATTCACAGAAGTTGCCAGTTTGAGTCCTAATTGGGCTTTTGCCTCTCTAATTTCTTTCCACATGCCCTAGCAACGCCCTTAAATATTTCCTGAGATTACCTGACCATCCTTTCAAAGGTGATACACCCCCTTTTTTTTCCTTAGTTCCTCCAAAACCTCCTTGCCCATCCAGGCTGGACATTTGCCTCATCGGCTCATCTTTCAACACGTCAAGACTGTCTGCTCCTATGCCTTCAAGATTTCTATTTTGAAGCACGTCCACCTTTCCTGGACTCCTTTGTTCTTAAGGACTGCTTCTCAAGGACCTCTCCAAAGAAGTCTCTTGAAAAGGCTAAAATCTGCCCTCTGGAAGTCCAGTGTGTAAGTTCTATTGATGCCCATTCTTTTCTTGCCAAATATTGAAAACTTTTATTTCATTATCACTATGCCTCAGACAGCCTCCAGCCACCACATCTCTCAGCAGCCCTTCTCTGTTTGCAACAGCAGGTCGAGTGTAGTCCCTCCCCCGGTGGGCTCAGTCACCAGCTGTGTCAAGAAGCTGTTCTTCCACACAGTCTAAGAATCTCCTAGACTCCCCCTTCTCTGCTATGTTGACTTCCCAGCAGATGTCTGGTAGGTTAAAGTCACTACAAGAACAAGGGTTGTTAATCTTGAAACATCCTTCAGCTGCTTGTAGAATAAGTTGTCCACCTCTTCTTCCTGGCTGGGTGGTCTATAACAGACTCCCAGTAGGATGTCAGCCTTGTTGGCCTTCTCCTTAATCCCTTCTGCATAGACACTTGACTATCATCATTAGTTTCAATTTCCATGGCGTTGAGAGCCTCCTTAATATACAGAGCTACCCCTCCATCTCTTCTCCCTTTCCTGTCTCTTCTGAAGAGCTTGTAGTCATCAAGTGCAGCACTCCAGCTCTGTGAGTCATCCCACCACATTTCCATGATGGCAACTACATCATAGCTCTGCTGTTGCACCATGGCCTCCACCTCTTTTTGTTTGTTGCCCATGCTGTGTGCATTAGTGTACATGCACCTCAGCTGGGCCACTGACTTCACCCCTAATTCTGGCTTACCACCTTTGGGCCTGGTTCCAGACAGCCCAGCTGCATCCCCTTGCCCCTTCAAACCTTGTTTAAAGCCCTCTCAATGAGTTCTGCCAGTTCACGAGCTAAAATCCTTCTGCCCTTAACAGAGAGATGGAGCCCATCTGGCTCCAGCAGTCCAGGTGCTGTGAAAGTTGCCCCATGATCAAAGAACCCAAAATTCTGACAATGGCACCAACCCTTGAGCCACTTGTTGATATTTTGGAGTTCTCCTGTTCCTTTCATTCATGCAGTTCTTCACTGCATGTAATCAATTTAATTTTTAAATAATTGTTAGGTTATTATTTTATTAATATCCAAGTTATCTACTCTGTATCAACCTATAGCAAAAGAAAATGGGCTATTGATATGATTCACAAAGTGCTATGAAATACATAGGTAAAAACCAGAGCCATCCTGCTTTACCCCATATTCATAACCTTGAATACAAGATGTTTTACAAGTTTTGTGCTCCCCATCTGTCGTGGTTTGACATAGTGAATTTTTTTCTAGGAAGTTGGGTCAACATGGAAGTGAATTTTTTTCCAGGAAGTTGGGTCAAACCAATCAGTGGTCAGGTTTGGATATTGGCACCTGGAGTGACCACTGAAAGTATGGACACGCCTCTGAGAACACAGGGGGTTAAAAGCAAGAACTCCCAGGGGAACTGTCTCTTTGGTTCCGGTCATTAGAGAGTTCAGTGCAGACTCTCCCCTGCCCAGCCATCGGCTGGGTGGGGGAGGGGAAGCTACGCGGCCTGGTCCAGGTAGGCCGAGGGGCTGAAGGACTGGAACTGAGCCAGCTCCTGTGGAGGGAAGGGTGGAGAGAAGCGGAGATGCATTTGTTCCCCCACCACAGAGGGAAAGTGACAGAGAGCCTGATGGCACCTGGAAATTTGCCGGCAGAGGAGAAGGAGAAAGGGGGGAGGGGGGGATGGTGCCCAGCGTGGGAGATGGAACGCTGGACTGAGATATCAGCCATCTGGGGAGTCTGAATTTTTAACCCTTTCCAGGAAATGAGGGCTTTGTAAAATATTACTCCTCCTTGATTTGTAGTGGAAGGGAGATAGTCCAGGACCTGAGATGTTAGAAGAAGAAATATTTAGGTGGGAGGAGATGATGAAGTAGCTTTTGGCTGGACTTTTCTTGTTAGCCATGGACTGAACCAAAATCTCCTGCAATAGAGACTGCATTTTAGGGGGATGCAATGGTGACCCAAGGAGACCTGCTTCAGCTTCTAACAGCACAGGAATGGCAAGAACAGAAGAAAGCTGAGGAGGGAATGGTGATACCCTCTGTCTTAGGGAAAGAAGATGATCTCTGTTCTTGGACCCTTGGCCCCAGGGGAAAATGGGGGGGACTGTAGTCCCAAGATGAGAAGCTGAACTGTTGTATCTTTGGGTCCGTGGCAAAGCATCCTTAAAGGAGCCCTATGAGCAGTCTGTCCATGCACGGTGGTGAGAGCACTGTGACATGGAATGGAGAGTGTCACACTGGCAGATTTTCTCCGGGCGGTTGCCATGTGTGACAGGGAAACACAGGAGGTGGCAACTGTGTTTCCTGGGGGGTCTGTGGTGCAAGAGAGACTTCTCTCTCCCTTGATAGCTTGAGTATTGATTATCTGAAGGGTGGTAATTTGATCAGGAATCCCGGGTGATGTTTCATGGTGGGTGCTTTAGGAATTGGGAGGAGGAGGGGTGTTTTAAAAGGTCTTCATCCTGGATTTAGTTTATGTGTTTTCTGTAGTAGTAGTTTAATAAAGTTTTTTTTTCCTTTGTTATTAAGCTTGGGCCTGCTCTGCTCTGTTCCTGATAACATCTCACAGCATTTATTTGGGGAAGGTGCATTTTCATGGGGGCGCTGGCATTGCACCAGTGTCCAACCATGACACCATCTGATGTTAAGTAGAGTACACAGTCTTCCTCTTGTATTTTTCCTTCCAGCAACTCCTTATGTGCCTTGCTGTGCTTCTTGACATAAACCCTGAATACTGGGTCTCTGTGCAAATCCCACAATACACAGTGTTTTGTTAGTCCTTTTCCATAAAACTCTTCAGGGCTCATTAGCTAAAATGAAACTAGGCTTTTGAAGCACATCTTGACAGAGCATCATTTTAAAGCATGTTAAGAGGCTGGGCTTTCAAAAAAGAGCTTGAATGTGGAGTATTCCAGCCAATATGCACACTTCTGAGATATTAAACTGAAGATAATTGAAATTCAGGATGGAACAGCAGTTAGACTTGGATTGAGTATCTTTCTAATTAAAATAGCTGGAAAATAAATGGACACACGAATTGGAATGTATGTTTTAAGACCTCAGCTGGTGCATCTTTAGAAAACACAGTATAGTTATTACATTAGGAATAACAAAAGTGCTAAAAAGGTAATAAAAAGTTGGTAGTACAGAAACTATAGATAATAGAACAGATAAATAGTGACACATTATAGACCTAGAAATATATAATCACATCTGTCCATTCTAGCTGCATTGGAGAACAGGTGTCTTTGAAACATGGATATATCCCAAGATATATATTTGGGATTCTGTTATTACTAGCAAGTTTAAAAATATAATTTGTGCTTAAAAAATCTAAAATATACCCCCCATAAAATTGGCAAATTGTATTTTACTCCTCAGTGACATTTCTGCTGAGTATTTTCTCAGAATACATTTAGTGGATGTAATTTCAGGAAATTATCTGTTGAATCATTACTGCCACAATATGGCATATGTATTTTACTGACCAGGTCAGAGACAAAACTTGACATGCAAATACTTCAGTGAATGTCATACAATTATCCTCCTCCCAGTCACTTCAAGCATTCATATTTTTTTCCTCTGCTTCCAAATACTGACTGCCACATGGGTAAGTATAACCTGTTCTCCAGGTAGGCATGGATACTGGAAAAGGGTCATGTTTATAGCTTTACTTTACCAGCTCTGCAGAACTCAGTACCCTCAAATCTCTGCTCCTAAACCTCTGACAGGCCACATTTCTGACTCTCTACAGAAAAAAAAGGGGCAGAAATATTTAGAAGAATAAAGATGGCAACGTTTGGTGATTAAATCAGGAGATTCACTGTTGCACAAACAATCAAACCACCTTAACACAGGATCTACAATAGTTTGTATTGTAGCTATTAGGCTTCTTCCACTGAAAGAAAAAAAACATCTTTCTATAAGTGTAGGAATAAGAGTTTGATATGCAGAGCTAAACTGGATATAACAAAAATGGCTTTCAAATAAATAAACCTGAATTATTGAAAATACATAAGGTTATAACAAAACCATAGGGTTTTAATTACAAGAGGCAGAAAAATTTTCAGAATATTTATTTCAAAGAGGAGACCTGAAGCAGCAGAAAGGGAATTTTTAAGGGTTGTCAGGAAGGAGAATCTTTATGGTAATTCAGCACTTTTGGAGGACTACCGTGCCCATTCTGTTAACCACTTCTATGGAGGTACTATAGTAAATGCTGAAAATAGCTTCACAGTGTAATGCACATAGTTAGATGAAAACAAATCCATGACCATTTCCACTACTACAAGGCAATGACAAGAGCTGGGGAAAAACCAAAGGAGATTTAATCTCTATTACTCATAAGAAGTCATTGTTTTCAGTAGGGATGTAATCCAAAAATAAAATGTGTTTTCACTTCTCTTGTTCATTTACCAATAAGCAAGAATTCCTAATATCTGTGCTAGGCAATGCTTTGAAGTGTTATCTGTCACTTTTTACTAACCAACAACAAAAAAGTTATTTTTCCACAGATGTATAAAGAAACAAATTTGGCCTGGGAGATGAGGTTGGGAAACAAAACCAGAAAACAGCATCCCCCCCAAACCCAGCAGCTATTTCAGATACGCCATTCATATTCTGTAGGATTCAGAACCATCTTCCACACTGGTTACCAGGGAAACAGCTCTCATGCATTCTAAAATCCCACATGTTAAAAGCACATTCTGGAGAATTTTCCATGCTGATGACAGAGAATATGATTCAGAATATGAGATCCTCCATTTCCAAAGTTAAACTGACAGAGGGAGAGGCTCCAAACATATTTAATAATAACCATAAAAAAATCTGTAGAGAAGAAAAAAAAAAGTTTAAAAATTTATTTATAAATTCATATAGATTATTACTATGCATATATCTGAATGTCTGGCATGACTTATTTGACACCTACATAACTTGCTACTTCAATGTTATTTTTGCTACTAAGTGTAAAGGTGGAAATGACAATATATCTTCAAATAAGCCTTTAAATGATAAGAGTCTCACAAATCAACATAACTTTTTAGTGAGGAACAATTTAATAAAGTTCCATGTCTCATTCCAGTTTTTCATGCTACACAAGTGCAGGACAAAATTAGTCTTAATTCCATCATTCTAAGTCATTTCAAACATCTTGAAGGAAAGCAAGGGAGCAAAATCAGCACTGGAATCAAAAGTTACAATCTCTGATCAAGTCCTCTAAGGTTTCGCTCATGTGGTATGAGGCTTTGTAAAACATTTCACATGCTTAATGAGCAAAAGCTAGCACCCCCCAAAAAGTCTGCTACTGTTGAAAATAACTATGCTAAAAGTATTTCTTTAATAATTTTATTAAAAAATAGAAAAGGTAGATCACAGACAATGCAGACACACATGCGTACGTGTGCATGTGTGCATACATATCCTATAAAACTGACAGTAGCACCTGGACGGGCTTTAAATAGAAACAAAACTAAAAACTTTTCAGGAACAACTTCCCTCAATAGTTCTCTCAGGAAGACTAGAACATGCATATGGAGGGTAGGTAGGCCAGAGCAACATGCATGTTATAGCACAGCAATGCTCCTCCACTTTGTGACAGTTTTGCTTATTTCAAAATTATCCTTCATGATTAAAATTTAAACTTTATAAATAGTTTTATTTATTTTGGCAAGATCACATCAGTAATTGTTTAATACAATAGAAAGAGAGAAATTTGTTCTTTAAATAGCTACAGAGACCATTGTATAGAGGCAAGATTGGAGTTGCAGCAGTGGAGACAGACTGGGGAATGACTGGCTGGAGTGAAGCCCCACAAAATAAACCTAGGGGTCCTGGTCAGTGGCAAGTTGAACATGAGTCAGCAGTGCCCTGGCAGCCAGGAGGGCCAACCCTGTCCTGGGGGTATCAGGCCCAGCATTGCCAGCTGGGCAAAGGAGGGGCTTGTTCTGCTCTGCTCTGAGCTGGGGCAGCCTCACCTCGAGTGCTGGGGGCTGGTTTGGGTGTCACAATAGAAGAAACGTATTAAACTGTTAGAAAGCATCTAAGGGAGAGGTATGAAGATGGTGAAGGGCCTTGAGGGAAGCTGTATGAGGAGCAGATGAGGTCACTTGATCTGTTCTGCCTGGAGGAGACTGAGGAGAGACCTCTTTGCAACTTCCTCTTTAATCTTATGTTACTTTAGCCTTGAGGTGGCTAAGAGCTGGCCTGGAGGCCTCACAGTCACATAACTCGACCAGCTGAGGCTGTTGGGGATGCTGACAGCTCTTGGCCAGTGAGCCGGGTGGCAATTAAGTTCAGCCAGTCAGGACCAACCGCGTGGGCTTTGTAACTCTGTATAAAGGGAACTGCACTCAATCGAAATGGCTGCTGCCATGTGAACCTTGAGCGTCGTGTGTCCATCTCAACTGCGACAAGCCCTGTGATACACGGGACAAAGACAAAACCCCAACTTACTCTCAAGATGCAGATCAGCAGCACTCAGTATTAACATACTTTGAGCTCTATCACAAGATCATTTTAAGGACTAGTCTAAAAACTAATCTATCAACACTTGGTCAAAACTGCAGAAAAATTTTCATGTGTCACATTATAGACATAGATATGTTAATAGAGCAAGCACTTTCTCTCATGGATGCTGGAGCCTATCTGCTTCTGGAGGACCTGAGCAATTTACCACCCCAAGTTCTCTCATCTTTATGAAACATAGACTCTTGACTGAAATTACAAAAAGAAAAGAAAAATCTGCCATGCATTAATCACGATTTACCTCTGAACCACAAGTAGTCTTCCACTATCCAGTGATATACACTACTCAAATACATAAATTTCAAACTATTTTTCTAAAATATTTGCTGAGATTATCCTTCATTAGTTGGATCTTATATTAGCATTTTGTGCTGCTGAACACAGGGAGAATAATTTACTGTTCCCACAGTTCTGTTTACTTTTGCTTACAAATCAATAGTATCAGTGTGCATAAATATCTGAGAGTGAGTGCAAAGAAAACAGGGTTAAACTCCTCTACTGTTGCCCACTGAAAGGATGGGAGGCAATGGACATACACTGGAATATTAGAGATTAAACATAAGAAAAAATCTTATTATTTAACATGAAGGTGACTTAATATACAACTATTCTGTCCAGGGAGGTCTTTATCTTTCGAGGGTATTCAAAACCCAACTGGACCCAGTCCTGAGTAGACTGCTCCAGGTGACCCTTCTTTGAGCAGGGGCATAGCTGATGCAACTCCCAAGGTTCCTTCCTCCGTTGATAACTCTGTTATTCTATGAATGGGTGGATAAAAACACTGCCCAAAATAACACAGCAGTCAGCAGCAAGAATCTGGAAGTTGACTGAAACCCTGTCCTCAGAGGCAGGGACAACTCATATAAAACTTCCATTGAGCCAAAATATTACTGAGCTTGAAAAGGTTATTCAGGTCAAAAGAGGACAAGAGAAGAACCCAAACACCACCAGTCCTGCACAGCTCTGGGAGATGAACCAAACAGGATCTTACCTAGAGAAAGAGTGGTGACTACATGAAAACAGTCTCCTAAGAGGCTGAGTAGGATCAAACCACAGCTGCTGTTCCTCCATGCTGCATACCATCCAATTTTCATGTAGACATTTGGACTACAGACCACAGATCTATTGTTCTCCAACATTTTTTTTTCCTAGCAGTATTATTTAGTTCTGCTCAAAAAAGGCTAAAGTACAACCTTTGTATCAGAAAAGATAGCAGATAAACAGTTTGGAGTCTGCTAGTAAGATTAGGGATTGCTAGAAAAAAAATTCGGGCTATTCAGAAAACACCCATAAATACACCCTAACCCCCCACATATTAATCTTAACTGCCTATTATTAAGACTGACCTCATCCTCCTTTCTTCTTGTTGTCCCTGAATCAGCAGCTTCTCAGCCTTCTAAATACTAATGAATATTAATAGTAAATACTAATATTCTTGCTCTAAGGTTTTCTCTGATGGATTTGCACTGCTACAAACAAAAAAAATTTGTTTAAAGAAGGAGGAGCTGAATAGAATGCAAGAGGAACCAGTGGATGAACCCAGAGAGTAGTCAAACTTAGTCTGGCCCTTTAAAGTTATTGCCTTATGGTTGTTTAAAATTTAAACTTGGTCCCAAACATTGTAATGGAGAAGTTCACTCTCAAAACAAACCAATTCTCATTTTACATCACAGCTAATAGGGACACAGGATTACACCCTAATTTCTCCATCAGATCTAAATCTTAAGATAGCCAAAATCTTTCCCCCAATAGCTATGTGTGGTGGGTTGACCTTGGCTGGATGCCAGGTGCTTACCAAGCTGACATATCACTTCCCTTTCTCAGCTGGACAGGGGAGGGAAAATCAGATGGAAAACGACTTCTAGGTTGAGATAAGGCAGTTTGCTAAAACAAAAGTGAAAGTTTGTGTGATTACAAGCAAGGGGGGGAAAAAATTATTCCTTACTTTCCATTACAAGTGATGTCTGGCCACCTCCTGGGAAGCAGGGCTCCAGCACATATAGAGGTTTCTCCAGAAGGCGAATACTGTAAATAAAATGCGTCCCCCTTCCTCCTCCTTCCCTTCGTTTTATATCAGAATGACATCACATGGTATGGAGTTCCCTTTGGTCACTTGGGGTCAGCTGGCCTAGTTGTGTCCCCTCCCAGGACCACCCCAGCCTGCTGATGGGGCAAAATGTAGAGACATGGCTGATGCTGTGCCAGTGTTGCTCAGCAGTAGCCAAAACACTGCTGTGTTATCAACACCTTTCTGGACACCAATGCAAAGCACTGTGAGGGCTGCTGTGGGAAAGTTAACTCCAGATCAGCCAGAACCAATACACTATGAAAAATATTTTCATCTAAATAACTCCAGGGTTGGAGAAATGCAGACTCCAAAACCAAGACTCTCCAGGCTGCTCATCCCAGGGCTCAGCCCACCATGACTCAGCGATGTTAACCGAGCTGTACACAGGAAGGCAGCAGTTACCTAAGGACACCATCCCCAGTTAATTTTTTTATCTCATCTCTTATGAAGCTATACACACTTTCTAGATGAAGCAGCTCCTTACGATTTGCCTATTAGATTCTGTCTTTTCAATTTACTTTCCTATATCTTTTACTAAAATCGCACTGAGATTCAGTTATTTCTTGTTCAAAAAGCTACAAAATTAAGCTTGGCATGAAACTGCAAGTATTACTTGTATATTCTGCTTTCAGCAGTGTTCAAACAGCCAGCAGTTCAACAAAACAATTTCCCCAATTGACCACAACATACACTGCTGCATGTAACTGGAGAAAGTGAGTTTTACAGTTATTTCAGTAAG
This sequence comes from Vidua chalybeata, assembly GCF_026979565.1. Taxonomy (NCBI): domain Eukaryota; kingdom Metazoa; phylum Chordata; class Aves; order Passeriformes; family Viduidae; genus Vidua; species Vidua chalybeata. The sequence goes on along the minus strand of NC_071570.1, from coordinate 15,567,333 downwards.
AAAAAAATACAAACAGTATATATATATATATATATATAAACTTAGTGGAACTTTTTTGTTAGCCCTATATTTTTCAAAACCAGCTGAACTGTTCTCATGTGCACCTGTTTTCCTGGTAAAAAAAGCAAATTAATATAGAAAACTATCTGCAGTGTTTTCAGTTAAAGCAGAGCAGCATTGTACAGCAATGTGATATCCTAAAAGCAAATAGAAGAGAAACAGAAAACAGTAAACACTATAATATTTAAATTGCATAAATGTAGAGCATTATAATGAAGAAAAGCAAATTGGAGTAAAAGTTACTTCACAATATTTCAAGACATTAGCAGCACGAACTAAAAACTCCTATAGTGCAATGTTTTAACAGACAATTCTTATTTCGTATAAATATTCACAACACAATCCAACAGACATCAGTGTAGATGGTGAGAGCAGTCAGACAGATTTCTACATGGTTAACAGGCAAAAGTAATTGCAAAACAGATATATGACGCTGAAGGTGGATCAGTATTCGGGATTTTCTTTTTTTTCAAATCAGTTTTGCTTTAAAAAAGTTTTGTAATCCAACATTGAAAGAAGCCTGTTTAAACTTAGTTCCTGATGTACAGTTTTGTTCAGTCTTCCTGTTGGAAGCCTGGTTGGTTATTTGGTGAGGTACATCACTCGTGCTGCCAAGCCTTGAGACCCATGGGCATCAGAGCTGAAGGCAGAGTCTGTAGCAAAGGAGTGTGAGCACTAGCACAATGTCCTGCCAGCTCACTGCACTCACAGAATTCTTTGGTGCTGCTTAGAGCAGAGAAGCAGCTCCAAACTGGGAACTTTGACTCCTGAGACCTTTTGCATCAAGCTGTGGGGGCACAAGCAGCTGCCACAGAAAAGCAAAGCTTTCCTGACTGTGGCTGCTTCTCCCTAGTTTAGGATTTTGTATCAGGTAGTTCCAAGTATTTGGTTTTCTTTCAGCCACTGCTGTGGGCTTTGTTTCCATCCACACCCTGTTCCAGAGCAGCAGGAATTCTATTGGATGTGTGTTTGGCATCTGTGCAGAGCTTTATAGCAGCGGCTAGAAAGGCTTAAAGCTGTTAGCTTCATCTGCACTTGAGCCCTCACCGACATCTCGCCGAGATGAACACCAGTGAAACAGAATTGGTGGAAGAAGTCGTGTGGTTGATGCAGGATTTGGGAGCGCAGAAGGGGCGCTCCGCAGGGCGACCCTGGGCGCTGGCCTCAGGCCTACAAACACCAACTCCTGGGCCTCAGCACAGCCATCCCTGACACCACGGTGTCCCCAGAGTGCCCTGATACTTCGGGCTGGCCTTTGGTTCCTCTCAAAGGAAAACCACCCAGGCACCAGGGAAGGGAAGGGGAAGGGGGGCAGGGACGGAAGGATGCCGTCGCAGCAGAGCTCTGGCTCCCCAAGCTGTGAAAGGCGGGCGATGTGCCTGCCATCGGTGTCAGCCAGTTTTCATTTTGGAGGGCTTTTTTGGACTTACCTGTATTTCATTCCTTGCTGATATAGTTGAATCTAGCACTGAGCTTACCGTTTTGTGTTTTTTAAGGCATACAGTCTGGGAATTTTGCTCACACCCAGGTCTCACCTGCAGCTGCAGCAGAGTATCATTCAGGGCAGCTGCAGTGCAGTGACAGGGGCTGCCTCAGGTATCCTGCTATTAGCAGCAGCATTACAAAAGGCACATTTGATGTTCCTTAATACAGAAATCACTAATTTAGAACAATTATAATTGTCTCCTTTGAGGACATGGAACTGCAAGCAAGCTGCTTAACTACTGTAGCCACCAAGAGCTGCATGGTCGCTTGTGCTTCAGCTGGAAATATAATACCTCTGTGCTGAGGGTGGTTGAGGTGGGAACTCCTTCCGGCTAAAGATCCCATGGCTTTAGTAATTTCTTTCAGGTTCAGCCCCTTCTATTCTCAGGCTAGAATCAATTCTGTAGCTGTTTAAAGACACACTTGCTAATGTAGCAGTATGTCATACTCCATGTTCCAGAGTCTGAGACTCATTTATGGGTTTGCAAACAGTGGAGAATACAATCTTTATGACCTTCTAAATGTACTGAAGTTCAATAAAATAAAAACATAATTAAAAAATCTCTTTTCAAGGTTATTTCAGGAGCAGAAAGCCTTTTATTTTTTTTTCTTTTTTTTTTGTAATAGGGAGAAACATTTATTGCATAGAAGCTAGATACTCAGGTTTGTAATTACACTGTATGCGTTAAAAATTAAACTGTTATGGGGTTTTTTTCCTCTCAACTTTTCTTTTCACCAGGCATGCAATCAAAATTTCCTTAGAGATTGATACTTTACTTTGTCTTCCCCCATCATGGTTTACTGATTTATTCTAAAGAAAACAAACCTTCTAATGATACTTGAACTTTTGAACTTCCAGAATTTTGAACATTTTTAATAACAAGGAACAAGCTTTTGATTTGTGCAACAGGGAGAGGTGAAACCATTAGAAAACAGAAATATGAACAAATATTTGAACAAGCATAAGGTGTTTTTTTCCCCTTAGGTGTTGGTGTTTATATCCTGAATAGAAAATATTTTTTAAAATCTAAGCTTAGTATTTCTAGGCCAATGCAAAACAACTGTCTCCAACTTTGCAGATATGCAGGAATAAGTAATTATATAACTGTTGTTTCAAAATTTAAAAGTGAAATATTTTTGTAATGTTTATTCATAGTAAGTTTTTAGAACACTTTCCTGACATAAGGATATGGCAGGTTTTAAAGAAGTCAGGATCTTTGAGTTTGCTGATCATGGAGTTTCATACAAATATGGCTATTCTCTGAATGATAGTACTCATTGCTACTGAAAGTAAATATTTGCCTTGCTTAATAGCATTTGATGACCTGTACATGCAGTTTGAGATAAGTGTCAGAATTAGGTTTTTTGTTGTAACAACAGAAAGATGAACACAGCACTACAATTCCCACTGTGAAAATTTACATCATATCTGTTTTTACACATTAGAGTTCGCTCTCCAAGGAAAGAAATCAAGGTCTATTTTTTTTTTTCTATATATGTCTTACCTTTATCAGCTTTATTCATAGCACCTTTTATCAGGCTGAAGAACTTTCATATATTCATAGAACTGTAAACGGAAACTGGTGGAAAAGACCTCTAACAGAACTGAGTCTAACCATTTAACTCAGCACTTCCATGCTCACCACTAAAACAGATCCCCAAATGTCATCTCCACACACTTTTTTAACACTTTCAGGCAATATTTCCCAACATATCAACTCTGGTCCATATATTTCTTCATCTAAGAACAAGTCAGTATAATGTAGGCAATCATTTGGACAATTTATTCTTGGAACAAATATTTATGTGATATGCTTAAACTTTCTTCCAATCACTAATTGTCTTTTTTTTCCAGCTTACTTACTACTTTCTTACTTACTACTTTTTACTGCACTATTTACAGTTTGGTTATTCTGTAGCTGAGTAATAGAATTGTTAGCCTATAAGGCTGTCAATATTTTCTCCTGTGGGGTTTTTCAAGTCAAAATTCTGCTACGTCTCTCTTGATGCATGACATGGTTTAACCCCAGCCGGAAGCCAAGCCCCACACAGCCACTCACTCCCCCACCAGTAGGACTGGGAGAGAATTGGGAGAGTAAAAGTTAGAAAATTCATTAGGTTGAGAAGAAGCCAGTTTAACAGGGAAAGTGAAAGCTGTGCACACAAGCAAAGCAAATCGAGGAATTAATTCACTGCTTCCCATGGGCAGGTAGGTGTTCAGCTATCTCCAGGAGAGCAGGACCCCATCACACATAATGGCGACTTGGGAAAACAAATGCCATCAATCAAAATGTCCTTCCCTTCCTCCTTCTTCTCCCCACTTTATGCACTGAGCATGATGTCAAGTGGTCTGGAATATCCCTTTGGTTATTTTGGGCCACCTGTCCCTAATGTGTCTCCTCCCAGCCTCCCATGCACTTCCAGTCTCCTCCCCTGTGCGGCAGCATGAAAAGCAGAAAAGGCCTTGGCTGTGTGTAAGCCCTGCTCAGCAATAACAATAACATCTCTGTATTACCAAGTCTGTGTTCAGCCCAAATTCAAAACACAGCCCCATACCAGCCATTGCAAAGAGAATTAACCCTATCCCAGCCAAAACCAGCACAGTGGCACTGAAGAGAAATACAGCCACCCAAAATATCTGTCAGCCAGTCATATTTCTTAGACTAGATATAAGCATCAAGCTATTTTCCTTTTAACTCCTCTGGCTGATCCACCATTAGTGAGTCATGCCCACTCTCAGAGAGTCAGGTGTATGAACTCACAACAATCTTGATAAGGCTGCCAAAAACAAAGGAGTATGTAAATGATTGGTGTCAGTACAGTTTTTCTTGAGAGCTAATTATAATATAAAATTTTATTGTACAATCAGGAGTGAAAATTCTACCCTCAGCTAAAAAGAAAAAAAAAAGTTTTTATAGGGGTAGGTTTGAAATTTTAAAAAAATCTGGTATGATGTAAAAATCCTTATAACTCAAACATCTCACTGTCTCACATGCCCATATTGCTGAAAACTAGCTCAAAAGCTGTGTTCACATGCAGTTCGGAAAAGTTGTAAATCAGTTGTAAATCTTGTAAAAGTTGTAAATCTTTTTGTTAAGCTGATTGGTAGTTACATTTGGCCTCACAGAGAATCGTCAGAAGTAATTTTCAGTGAATATCTTGTAACAAAATCATGAAACAGCTACAGGTAGGTCCCTCCTTCTTCTGTTTGCATATTGTTATTCTTCAAGAGCAGAGGCACACACACAATAATTTACTGCTCTCTTCTGCTTATCAGGTTTTCACTGCTGTTATGATTCCTTGAGGATGAATATCTTTAAATCAGGAGGGTACCAACCAAAAAGACCCTGAAGTAGTGCTCTGTAGGAACTACTAGGAAGAGAAATGATATTTTGAGTAGAGGTAGGAAGGAAGCAGAAGGAAATGTTTGTATGTTTCATGGGCTTGTATTTTATAATGCGCTTTACATGGAAGTAATTGGTTGATTAAAAAAGGTAATGAGTATAAGACTGGGGAAGATGGTGTTTTAGAAAAAAACATGAGCAAAAATGATTTAATGTTGGTTCAGTGGAGAAGTAACTAGTTTTTCTATTTTTAAATGTTTGGGGTTTTTTTGATGGCTCACAGCGGCTTTCTGGGTACTCTTGATATAGAGAGGGGACTTCAAGGCAGAATATTTGATACCAATAATATTTTAGTTTTACTCCTAAATTACAGATATATTTCCTAACTATTTCTACCTATGTGTATTTTCATACCACTATGAGTGAGAGTAGTGGTAGAAGACCATAAGAAATCCTGCTGTCATTCACTCAAGAAGTACTGAAAAATGAGAAATCTCTTATTTTTTCTGAGCCTTCACAGAGCATGGTCATTTTAGCTTGTGAAAAATGGACATTTTTATTTGGCAATGCCTTCTCTCCAGTTTTCTTAGGAACAAAGAGTTATGTAGGACACAGGCATTCAGACAGAAACAGACCTCAAATGTTATGCATATTTCAAAATTGGGAAATTAAAATAAACTTAATTTTGCTCTAACGCTATGTATGACTTTCTCTTTAGGATGGTGGTTTAGTTTCTATTCATTTTGCTATTCTATTGTTTCACTATTTTACACTTTGATAAAGTTTTACTTTGGCTGACTTTTTTATTTTCTTTCGCACTTTGTGTACTTTGTGCACTTTGTGCATGTCATTGCTCAGTAACTCACAGTAGCTGCACCCCTTAAAAGGAATAAATTCAGAGAAACTTTCTTACTGGCCCAAACTAGTTTGACAGGTTCAATGACCCCAAATACTGGTACAATGAAAAATATTCCAGATTCAACCACATTCCAAGTGCACATTATTTAATATACTCTTACCCTTTAACAGAAATGCCTGGGTTAAAGGATATGAATTAAAATAGCACTTAGAATGTGAATAATGAGTTGTATAAAAATCACAAACCAGTCTAATTCTCAAAAGGCAAAACTTGTCCTTGCAGTAGGAATACTTTGGAAGCAACCACCAGCAGCTTAAGCTTCTTTCTACTAGATGTCTGAGACTTATCATGGCCAGATTTTGCTGATCTAATTCATAGTAGGTTAACCTCATCTGGAGTGTGAAGTTATCCACTATCCTAGTGCGGCAAACAAACAAGAAATTATGGCAGCAAATTAAACTGGTGGTGTACCTTATCTCCTGAGAGAAGTAAAAAAGACATTATGGATGACCAAATGAGGAATCATATTTCATATTATCATTCTTGTGAGAGGATAAGTTCAGGACCTCTCAGAAATCCTAAATGTTTGGTCACATAGGATAATTTTCCTGAGTAAATCCACATGTGCATGCTGATATTAATATTTACTAATGTTTTGTTTTGTAAAGATTTATGGTATGGTGGAATGAAGGAGCTTCTTGTTATATAATATATATTAATATATATTAATTTATATAATTATATAAACTTTTTTGAAGTTTTTTATATTTTCTTTTTAGTAGTCTAAACTTCACCAAAAATAACTGCATTACCTCCCATAAAGTCTGCTTGGATGGACTGGTTTTACTCCCTGCACTCCATTGACTGTACATAGAAGGCAGGAGAGCAATTCCACTGGGTCACATCACAAACATGGCAGAGCTGGAACAGGAAGCTTGAGTATAATCACTATTGTTCAGTTTATCATAAAGCACTCAGTAAACATTCAAGCAAATATTTTTGAAAATTTATCAGGGTGTTTACTTATGCTCATTTTGGCAGTGTTTAATTAGTTAAACTACATCTCATTGTAGCACAACAGCACCATGGTTCCGCTCTTCCCATGTTTCTTTTGGAGTTCCCAATTTATTAAAATGTTACATTAAATGAAACAATAACTTTTTGAATTTCTGGCTGCAGGCTATCTGGGCCTGATTTAATTTCTACTCAATATTTTTCACAATTATCCTTAGTGACAAATGGATTAGAAAGTATTTAATCATACTCACTTGACAGCACCTTGCTATGTTCCCTTCAGACATATACCAGACATAGGCATCTGGTATGCCTGCTTCCTAATTTCTTCATATATATGTTTTACCATTTGGGTAAAACCAAGTAGGACATATGAATTTGCTAATATTACTCTAATGTACTTAAAAGTATCTGGTTTTTTTAGTGCTACCTCATCCTTCGGTATTTGAACTTCCCTTTAACTGTTGTACTCCCTACCCTTGAATTCTGGTGATTTACGAGTAGATCTTTTTTTCTTTGTTGTACTGTCTTTCACTTCCCTTTGCTATTGAGTGAAAATGAACATACAGCAGTATCTGTCTTATTACTGAATCTTCATTATTAATGTAGTAACTGTCTTAAAAGTTGTGGTGTCTTTGCAGAGCTGTATGCTTTTTATTTCCTGCATCACTTAAAATTTTCCCAAGCTGTTGTAAACTGGCATTTTCAAAGTATCAGGTACATAAATGACTTCCAGGAACTCTCCTTTCTCACCAGTAATAAATACCAGGTATTGGGATTTTTCAGTCTGAAGAGGAGGCTCAGGGGACACCTTATGGATCTCTGCAACTGCCTGACAGAAGGCTGTAGTGAGGTGGGGTCTGTCATGTAATAAGCAACAGGACAAGAGGAAATGATCTCAAGTTGTGCCACGGAAGATTAAGACTGAGTATTAGGAAAACTTCTCTGTAAGGGTTGTCAGGCACTGGAGCAGTCTGACCCATGAAGTGGCTGAGTCACCAGTGGCTGAGTCTGGAGAAATTTAAAAGCTTAGTAGATTTGGCAGTTAGGGAGACACGGCTTAGTGGTCAACATGGCAGCTGGACTCACTGATTTGACTTGGTGATCTTAAGGGTTTTTCCAACCTAAATGATCCTGATTCTGAATTTCTGAAGAGATACATACATATATACACACACACACACAAGGGTGCATATATATGTACACAGGTACATAGATAGGTGGTTGATATTGTCTACAGTGCAAGCATGGCTAAGTAAGCATGACTAAACGGCCCCAGCTTATTGCAAGGATAGGGACAATTCCCATCCCGCGAAATAAAAGACACCCCTGGACGGATGAGAGGATGCCGACAATGAGAGGATGACCCCAGCACCTCCAACAGCTCTGCCAAGCCCTGCTATCACCTTGTGTCACAGGGCAGTACCTGCAGCCAGACGGACGCCGTGGATGTTTCACTCGAGACAGCAGTGGACGGACGGTGACAGCACCCCAGAGGCGGGAAGCGCTTTTCAGAACAGCGGGGTGTGTGTGCGGGGGCGGGGGTACACGAGCTCGGTGTGAATTGTTGGTGATGCTGCACGACCCCCAGCAGGGAAGCGCGGAGAAAGCGAGGGGCTGTGGTGGCCCCGCATGGCTCAGATGGAGGTGGGGGGCTGGTGCTGCTGTGCGAGGGGCGAGAGGCTGGCGTGCAGCGAGGGGCGGGCTGCCGTGCGAGTGGCAGTGGAGCAGAGCGGTAAGAGGGCGGTCGGGGCGAAAAGCCTGGCTCCGATGCCCAGCGTCCCCGGGGACCCCGGGGACCACCCCCGACCCGCCGGTGTGTCGGGCCAGCCGCGCTTCCCTCGGGCGGTGCCGCACAGGCTGCTCTGGCTGACCTCCTCAGCCTGGCAGGAGCCCCAGCCAAGAAGCTTCTGGCCCACTTTCTCTTGCCTCCCGCTCCCCTGGGGAGAGGGCAAGGAGGCAGAGTCAGGAGAGGCGCCTGGCTTTCACAAGGTACTTCTAGTCTCTTGACCACAGCATGCATGATCTCCCCATTATCATTGTAGTCTGTGAAACCTAATCCTCTTCAGCCAGCAGCAAAACCATAGCTGTACTTTGATGTAAAATACCAAGAAAGTCAGGCTCTTGTAGAAAACACCTTTAAAATAAACTTGTTTAACGCATATCAAACAAAATACAACTTACAGTTTTCATTAACAACTATGAAATTACAATGGTTTTACAGTAACTTTTTGAAAATTCTTTACATAGGTAAGCATTATCTGTAAGACTGACACTCCCAGACATCACAAATGCCTGGATATGCTTGCTATGCCAATTGAGTGTGTGTACAAATAGAAAAATGTGTTTAAAAGCATTTGTACCTGTCTCTGATGAAAGAAGTAAAATTGTGCAGCCTGACACTGGCTTAGTGTTAAATTCTTTAAGTCATTATTTATATACACCATTTTCCAAATGTCACAGCTCCTGAATTTTCTTCTAGGTAGTATATGCACAGATATATTCTCAACTTGTGTTTTATTTAATGACAGCCTTGTAGTCTTGGCAAAATGCCTCAGACTTTACCATTTTTATTTTCAAAGGAACTTTTATTAAGTGGTATGAGTATGCCACACTGCTGTTTTTGGCCTAAGCATAATAGTTTTTTGCAATAAGAAATTCTTTTCCTGCACCAGTAACTCTGGTCTGTGGATGCTTCACATTCCAGTGTCTTGCCTATTCTCACAATAGATATCAGTACATGGTTAATGGCCAACTGTCATTACCTACTTCTTCTTTTGCCACTTGAGAAAGGCATCTTCTTACAGAACAGTACCTACATATTTCATACCACATATCGAATCCTGCCCGATGTTACAGGCTTGACGTAGTTACAGGCTCAACATCAACAGTCAGTGGTCATATTTGTAAACCTGGGCACTCAGAGGCTCAAACAACATGGCAGAGAACTATTTTCTGGAATGTGTGTGTAGGTTGTCATAAGTCTTCCCACCTCCTTTGGGAGGTTTTGTTTGTTTGTTTGTTGGGGTTGGTTTTTGTGGTTGGGTGTTTTTTTTTTTTTTTTTTTTTTTTTGTTCTGTTTGGTTGGTTTTTTGTGTATAAAATGTTAGGGAGAAGGAAGAAAACAGGTATCTATGTTGTAGAGAAATTTTGTTCCACAAAAGCACAGCACATCTACTCTTGCTTTGAACACAGGAACATCTGACACCATGACTTTCTGTTACAACTTCCTTTCTCTAAGGACCTGGCTTCACAGCTGACACAGCAGGCCAAGGTGATCGCTGTGCACTGAATAGCAATTTCCATGTACCTATAAGCATTTTAAACAATGCTTGTCAGCCTAAGTGGTGGAAATACACACTTTCTTTTAATGCTTCTGTCACTTACAGTGACAAAGTGCCTCTGTCATTTACAGACCTTCAACTACCAAGTTAATGTTTGGAAATTTCAGATAATCAGCTGTACAAGAAGCCTCTTCTGAGAAGCAGATTTGTTTTCCACAGATGTGAGTGGAATCGACATTTTACTCAAAAGACTTCCAGGCAGACAAGGGAAACTATTTTCTCCTAAACTGTGTTGGTCACAGAATCATTGAAAGCAAAGACTAAGCCATTATGAATAGATTGCAGAAAATGAATCTGCAGCAGCTAAATTTGTCTGCCATTTCATTAATTTCTTGTGGTTAGGACCGGTCTTTTTGCCTGCTGTGCAATAGAAGGCTAAATAAAGGTCATACTTGTGGCTCTCCAAGACAGCAAATCAAACATTAAATGATTGAGAGTTGAGGAAAGGTGTTACGCTGTTTTTGTAGCCTAGAGTAAGACAACAATTTTTCCTATTTCCATTAGAAAAACTGAAGAGTTGTTAATTCAAAAAGACTGTGCTAGGATACTGAAGCCGTATTTTCTACTGAGAAGGAAAACTAAATAATTAAATTATGCATATTTTGCAGGCGAACTGGCAAAATCATTTTCATCTGCATGTCTGGGAACATAAGGTTTGCCTTCCGTGCCTTGCACATTACCCCCCTCTGCTGCAATGGCAATTGCAGCATATTCAATTGCTTCGAATGGCAAAATATTTAAAGAAGTCTCCTAGAGAGATGGTAATAAAGTAACTCAAACCCAGTTTGGTTTTTTTTCTATAAACCTTGAACAAGCGAACAGTCAACTAAACGACTCAGAAATGATTTCCCAGTTTACATAAACTTTTCTCTGGTTAGGAAATTTGTTGTGTTTGTTTACATTGTACACTATCATCTAGGTTAAGCCCTGTATTTACCTTCTAGCTATGTAATGTTTTGCTCTTCTGGTTTTAAACTGAGGATTATGTTTTGCTATCTACAGTGGAGTTCCTTTTGTCTCATATTAACAGAAATAAAATCAGCATGTATAAGTGTGAATATGTATCAAAAGAGAATTATTTAATCCATAACCACAAAAATCTTCCACTTGTAGCACCAGTTCTGTAACTTCTTACAAGAGATTCCAACAATTTCTAGACCATATTAAATAATACTGAAAATCAATTAAGCTGTTTTTACATGTATTAGTCATAACATTATTTGAACACTTCCAACATCTGGTAAGGAATCTGAATAATATGATTATGTATATAAGATAAGGACAACTGATTTCTTCTTACTACCACCACAGCCTGTTGCATTTCAAGAGGAATTGCTCCATCAGTTAAATTATAGTCATGTAATTGATTTATACATTAAAAGATTATTATGCAAGGGAAGTATCAAATTTGACTACGTTTATATCTAACCTTTTGCCTCTCAATTACACTCAGGTTACTTAACTTCAGCAAAGTGAAATGAAACAGTGAAATTCTAATGCACTTGAAGAAAAAACTTTGATAATAATAGTAAATCAGTTAATTTCTTGAGCTAAAATAAATCAGGTCTTATCAATAACTGTGAGGGTTCTCCTAAAACATGAAAAAAGAGAGAAGAGTAGTCACCAAGATACTATTAAAAACATTATTTTGCCTTTCCAAAATCAGCAATTGAAATAAACCAAGTATTCTGCAGCATATGACAACAGATTAACATCTAGTATACAATAAACACACTTGTGTGCTCAAGTAACTGACAATTGTTAAGAGACTCCAGATACTTCACTGTGAGATAAACAGAATTTTATTTTTAGGGAGTGATTCCTCTTTATAATAAATGTATAAAAGTGCAATATCTTAAATATTTACTGCATGCAAGTATCTTTTTTTGTTGTTGTTGTTAGCATCATATAAAGTAATCTTATGCAATAGTCTCTGTAAGAATACATTTGAACTTATTGTTGAATTAATGCATCTCTTCAGTTGAGTGCCAGCCTGATCATTGCATTAACCACCTCATACAGCACTGCAGAAAAAAGGCAAATTTTCAGCAACATCTTAGCAAAGAGCTCTCTACTGACAATGCAAAATGACATACTAAAATGGCAAAATTTGGCCCATGTTTGCCTACTACATTGTTCGAGTGGTTGTATTCCAACTATAGTGTTATAGTTTTCTGAAATGCATGTCCAAAAGGCTAATTGTATCTGCCCCTGATTACAGGAACCTTCTGAAACTGTTTTTATTCACGATTTGTCTTTAATGCAGCCAGTATGATCAACTCTGTAATGACTACCAGAATTGAATCTGGTATGTCAAGAAACCTTCTCTTTGTGGCAAACAGGATAAAGGAAAGATACCAAAAACTACTCCAAACAAAATAGCAGGAAGAAGAAGATTAAGCAGAAAGTGCATTCCTCTTCAGCTGTACTACACATCATCAGTTGTTGAATTTCACCAGACCAATTTAATTCACAAGCATCAGGAAGTATTTCAGAGTGCACATATATAAAGCAATACTGTACTTTCTTTAGATGGCAGGAAGCAATTAATGAGTGTGATATTAAAAAAGTGTGAATGGAGAAAGAAGTGCCTTGGACAAGACACAATAAAACTTGAATGTCATGCCTAGCAACACAGTATTTTAAATAAAGATAGAAAACATTTTCTTTTTAGAGCTTACTGGAAAAGAACAAATTTTGGGTTGTTTGGGGCTTTTTTGTTTTGCTTTGGTGGTTTTTTTTTGGGTTTTGTTTTTGGTTTTTTTTTTGGTTGTTTTTTTTTTTTTTTTTTTTTTTTTTTTTTTTGTTTTTTTTTTTTTTTTGGTGGGATGAATAAAAGTCCAATTTTTGTATTTTTCCATCCTTAACACTAAGTTTGACTTCTTGGCATCAGTCATCAGTCTAACTACAGTTGCATTTAGTCCATGTATACAGAAACTTGTGTTTCTTAAAGGGGAGCAAGAAAGAGTTTTCCTTGTTCTGTAATTTCCTTTATTTTTTTCTTTCAGAATAAGTATGCAATCAAGGCCTTTAAAAATGAAAAGTGCAACACTTCCAAGCCAGAATAGCTAACAGTACATAAAATGAAGGGTTTAGAAACTACAGCAGTAGGACGAGGTTTTCAGGGAGGAAAGCATTACTCCCTTTTTTCCTCATTTCTAAGCCTTTGGGCCACACAATTCTACCCCTTCCACTTGGTCAGCTTAGCACTTCTTTGAACCATTGGTCAGCCAAACTGGCTGAAACCCCTAAAAATTAGAGTAATTAAGCAGCCAAGCAAGAAGAGCAAAAGTAAGATTTTTTTTTTTCCCACCCAGTTCATTGACAAAGCAGCAGGGCTGACATAAGGGAGAGGGAAAGCTCCAAGCAGATAAAAACCAGGATCAGAGAAGGTCTTGGAGGGTAGCTCCTTTTAATAGTAATGAGCTGTGAGAGGGGGTCTGGTGCCTTTGTTATCAGATACTGATACCAGGTGTGTGCTCCTGAGGATGTGGCAATTGTATATTTTGTGACATTTTTAAAAAATTCTGGAACTCCTAAATGTTTGGGACAATATCCTGCAAAGTGCTTGGTAATTGGGTGGAGATATCATAGCATCTGATGTAAGACTTTAATTAGAAGTATGCACAACTTATCACACAGATACAGTTTCTACTTGTATTTCACATATCTAAAGGTCACAATGACATTGTAGTTTGTTGACGTTATCTTCACCGAGACACAAGACATAAAATAAATCCTTCCCTAGTGACCGAACCTCCTCTCATACATTCTGCAACTGGAAAGAAAAATGAGGAACAATTCACTCTTGTCTTTGCTTAGGCAAATGGTTTGCACTCCAGGATTCTTATCTCAACTGTTTTGTTCACTTAATAGAGAACCAACTAATTTTTGCAACTTGCCTGAAATACTATTTCTTCAGTAATGATGATCTAAGATCCACTGATTGTTGACCAGGTAAGAGTCGAGACTCCTGAAAAGTAGCACACAGGCCTCTTTCTGTTACTCCTATCATGACATAGGTGAACAAGAAGATCTAAGAAACACACTACTCTTGCAGTAGTACTGCAATCATCCAAAACTCCTTAAGAAATTTTCCTGTCTGCAAAGTCTGGGTTTTCTTGTCCTGAGACATAGGTTTTCTTTTCTCCCATGTTTCTGAGTTTCCATTGTACACAAGTGAAAAAAAACCCAAACTTTTTATAATACTGTTGAATTACCTTCTCCACTGTAACACAGCCTAAATGTTTTGAACATCTGGCTGTAACAAAGATACTCTGGAAATTGTAGTATTTACACAGTGATGATGGGAGCATGTATCATTAAAAAGTAATTTTGAAGTAATCTCTCCAGCATTTACCATAATAAGAAGCATTTTGGGAGAACAATAAGTCCAAATGTTCCAGAAAAACTAAATTTCAAGGAATGAAGATGCTATAGTATGAAGATATGGCCAAAAAAATACTGTATTTTTAACCAACAACATTTTTGAGGGGCAGAAACTGTACAATATTAGTTTTTAAAGAAAAAACTATTTCTGTCCCTCAAGCAACACACAATATATGCATTTAAGTGACACTTTAAGAACAGCAAATATTATTTTTAAATACTCTTAAGTTTAAAAATGCATCTGACACTCCCTCCTTAAAAGAATAAAAATATTAAGAACTGGTGAATTAAGGATTTCCTGCAGCATGGTAAATGAGGAAATCAGCTTAACTGTATTCTGACAGCAAAAAAACTTCAAATAATTTACATTAAACTTAATGTATCTTTTGACACTCTTTTCAAAATCTCTATTCTCTATCTGCAGCATGGCTACTGTGAAAAAGCTCAAGATAAACCTACAGTAAAATTCTTTCATCATCTAAATTGTGACCCCAATATATTGACTAGATAGAAAAATTTCCTGTTTGACTGACAGAACTCAAAATGCTACAGATAACCAAAAGGCAAAACAGAGGAACTATCAGTAGCTCCACTTCTCAAACCAAAGCTATTGTTTTGCAAGACTTCTACTAAACTAACAAACTGCAAAAGCTTTAGTTGTTTGATGTCTATTAAATTCTAGAATTTATGGTTTATGTCAAAAGAGGGACCATATTTGTAAGTGTCCATTTCTAAAATACCACAGTTAATTAAATACCAGGACATTTAAATTTTATAAATTATTTATGTCAGTCTCTCCAAAACATAGCTACTTTACTAATCTCTTAGCTAGAGGTAGGTCATGTGTAGGCCTTGTTAATATGCTGTGAACACTTCATTAGTTTACTAATGTAATAGTCTGCAGGGTAACTATGCACAGAGCTCCAAGAATAGCAGCACATGTAATAAATTAAATGTCTAAATTTTATTTTTTTTCATGTGGGTTAACATGTATTTGTTTTGTCCTAATATTTCATTCTTTTGCGAAGAATGTTTAACAAGGAAAGGGTCATGAGGTTGAGTAATCTGAAAGTCTTCTGCACCTTACAACTCAAGGCTAGGAGTCTAGCAATATCTATATGCAGCCCTTTTCCCCCCTATAGTTTTTGCAAATCATGCAGTCAATTCTGACTGTTATCCAGCATTAAAAGTCTCTTCTCCATTTTCAAACTTTAAAAAGTGATTCACAATCATGTGGCAGTATAATTAAAAAGTACAGTCCATACACCTTGACAATCAAAAGAGACTGAATTATAAAAAGTAAACTGCCCTTATAGCTGCATCATCCTATATCTGTAAGGACAGTGACAGTTAATTTGTGAAAAAGGCAAGTTCCAGGTTTCTGTAAAACACGTATTACAGCTTTCTTGTGCTAGTGAACATTTAGAATACACAGGTTCCCAAGACATTTTCTTCCCTCCTCCCCCATTGAAAACATTCAAAGAAAACACATAATTTTGGCAAAGTTAAAAGGGTTTCTGTCTTGACGTTTTTGCCTTCAGCTTCATGTTAGAGGCACAAACTTCTGGACTTTAGCACTATAAGGCATAGTAGAAATCACCAATTAAAACAACAGCAACACCAACATCACCACAATGGAATATACTACAAGTGGGAACAGCTGTGTTATTTAAAAAGAAAATATTTTGTAAACTGTCATACTGCAATGCTGTGTTAGGTGATTCATCTAAAGCTTGCCTTGGCATGCCGAATATTTTTTTTTCCCAGAACATGCTCAAATGATCTAAACATTGCCACAGGTTCAACTTACCTAAAAAATACCAGAAAATAGCCCAGTGGCACACACTCTTGAAAACTTTTGCAATCACAATATAACTATAAAGCATGAGTAAACTTTTGTTTTGTTTTTATACAAAACTTGGAACCACATTTCCTTCTCCCCCATCCAATATCCCATAAGGAAAAAAAAAAATCAAATTAAAAATCCCCAAACTTTTGTTAGACACTTTTGTTGGGTTGTGTTTGTCTTTTTTTTTTTTTTTCTTTTTCTTTTTTTTTTTCCTCCCTTTTTTGGCTACAGTTCCATTTATAGCACTGAATCCAGTGTGGGCAATGTATTCCCAGATTAAAAAAAGGGATATTATCAACAGTGGAACTGTGAAAACAGAAGCTCTGTTGCATTTATAGCATGATCAGGACCAAATTTGTTAAGCTGTATGTAAGAAAGAGTCACTGCTCTGATCCCCTATTCAGAATGTCAGTGTCACTTTTTATAAACTAGATCTCTACCTGCTTTAGCTTCATTAAATAAAACACTTCACCTTCTTAAAATCATTAACAATAGTGACTTCTTGGTTGTTGTTTTTATACCTAAGGTTTCCACAGTTTCTGAAAGACTGATCCAATGTTTTGCGTTTTATCATGGTATTTTTAGGTCAACAGCATATATGCGTTAGTACTTAGGTACAGCAGTTTGAAATATCTCTGAATTTACGTTTCCAATAAAACCAGCAGAAAAGTGAAAGTAACCTAATGCAAATCAGTCAAATAAAAAGTTAAATTTCTATTTAAAGTTTATCTTCCAATATGAGACATGATAGCATAAATTCTTCTAAAAGGATTGTTTTCTACAGCTGTATAAAGCCCTGACAAGATTTGAGCATTGTTTAGAATGTGAATCATCTCTGTCTTGGTGTCTCCAATTTACTTCTATGCAGGAATGTGCAAATGATTTTACAGCACGATGCTAGTACCGCTCTGTACTACAGTATTTTCTTTTGTAAATAAAAACAACAACAAATCCCTAGTCAGAAATAAACTGACAAAATTTACATTCTTCTCTCTTAAAAAAGTAAATAAAATAACATTATTTAAAATGTGAATTAGCTATAAGACATACAATACAATTACATAGATACATATCAATACAGCACATTCAATTTGCCAAAAATTAATGATTACAAAGCCAATATGGATGCTGCCATATATATATATATATATATATGTATGTACAATGATTATAGCATTCGTAATTGCACTATACCTACAAACAGTTTTAAATTACAAGGTGTTTTAAGAGGGAGCAAAGAATAGCAACTGTTCTTATCATTCTTTTGGATTTGGGAGGGTTAAGGATAAAAAATATCTCTTTAGTATTTATTGTTAACTTTGGTAATCAACTAATAAACCATTATTTTTTTCACCTCCCATCTGCTGCTATGTGGCAGCTGTTTTTGTGTTAAGTGCACTCTAGTGCCAGTTGGCATCATAGATAATCAATCCAATTACATGTTTGAACTCTGTATAGAGTTTTCTTGCACATGATCAAAAAACCTTTCAACCTAAGCTGCAGAATAAAGGCTCATCAATGTGTGCTGCACTTTTGTTGTAAAAATTGCACATTTAAATTTCAAGAAAGATTTTATCACTGCTTAATTTACATTTATAAATCTCTTCTAAAGAACACTGAGAAAGGCTATTGTGCATGAAAGCCTATCAAATGCCTGTGAATCAATTAACAATTAACCTTATCAAAAAAGGTTCCTGAACGTGATCTCTCATCAATAACTTCTTGTAACACAACTGAAGGTGCCTTGACATTATTACAGAAAACAATCTCATGTCATAACTTACAAAATGAGAGATACTAGACTACATGCGGGTGCATGGTAGACCTTATAGAATATTCACTTACATGTTGGTTTTGGCATTAGAAAATGGTACACTTTCTAAAAAAGGGAACACATGAGCTGAAACTGTGTTTGTTAATCATTTGGCAGTTGATTCAATCAGGTCAGTTCCCAACCCATCAATTTGGCATTTCAATCAGCATCTCATGTTTCAAGCGCATTGGTTTCATAAAAGCCAGATTTGGCAACACGGATTTTGTACAATAAAAATATTTTTTCTACTGTGGAAAACGAACACATAAAAAAGTTCTAACTTAAGAAAAAACACCCCACACAACTGAAAAAAACATTGTTTCAGGCTGCAGCCACTGGGGAAAATGTAGTGTCTATGACTTTTCTATTTGGCATTTGTGAATAAAAGAAGAGAGAAAAAAATGGCACATGGCAATTAAAAAGAGGTTCTAACATATTCCATGTATATCTCAGACTGTGTCTTAATTACTTCATTACTGTCTTCTGTGCACCTTCCTTAACTGTAAAACTATGGTTACATTTATTATCCCTAGACAACTGTAATTCTATTTTGCAAACCCAATATTCTAGTCTCAGAAGTGAAGACAGAATGAAGACACCCATGTAAAGAATTTAAAAATCACAGTATCAATACTTTTTGATCCTTCAAAGAAAGTACACACTGTAGAATTAGAATGACTGATGACTTAAACTGTGATGATAGAGTTTTCCTGACCAAATCATTCAACTGAAAATATTTCACCCAGGAATGCAACTGGGGGAAAAAAAAGGCCATTGTACCTTTTAAAAGATAAGGGGAGTAGGAAAGGAGGGGGAGAGAAAGGGTTAGGTAAAGAGGAAACCAGCTTGATTTTGCTTCAATAGCAAAAAACTGCTATCCTTTGTAAATGTACGACTGAGAATTTGAAACATATTGAGTCACACGGTTTTGCCTAAAAAATGAGGAAATGTGCTGTGAATGTACTTCAGCATCTTTTGTTTTTCCTCTATATACTTTAAATAAAATCATAATATTAACTACAAACTCTGTGGACATTCACAGAGTCCAGGCCAGCAATAAATTAGTATTATGCAAATTGTTTTCACAGATTATAATACAGTCCCTCTTGTATGTCTTCAATCATGGAAAGTTGGTTTTGGAGGATGCCCCAGGTACAGTTAGACCAGGTTGTACTCCTTCAGGTTTAACTGTAGGATTGTGTCCTTGACAGCAGCAAAGACGAAGCGGATGTTCTCTGTGTCTGTAGCACATGTGAAGTGAGAGTAGATAATTTTGTCACTGTCTGGATTCAGGTCTACGAACATCTTCAGGATAAACTCTCGTGCTGCCTGTGCATCCCGTTGTGGTCCTGTAAAAGAAATTCCGTTTTCTTAAAGTCAACTTCGTATTTCCACTTCTTTAAAAGTTTAATAGAAAATAAGGAAGGTTTAGTCTGTGATCCCCACCTAAAAGAAGATGGGGAACCTTTTACTAATCAATAGTATCATATACTGGCTGCATTCTTTGTGGTAGGAACTATTAAAAATAAAGATGGAAAGAATTTTCAGACATTCACCAAGTCAGAGCTGCTCTTTCACTGCTAACTATCTTTTCTTCACCAAGATAAATAATCTGTTTTATAAAAAAATTAGCTATATAATTAAATATTTTAAAAGTTAGTAGAAGTGGTGAATGTTCAGTCTAAACCTACTATATTTAAATTATACTTCAGTTATTTTAGCATTGGAAGATTTACTAGTTCTATATGGATTGTAGGAGGAAGCACAGAGAAATCATATCCTGAAATGGTCTGACACTGTCATCAACAGAACTTAATTTACTTTAAGTGATAATAAAATACACAGCTGCTCTCCAGCTGAAACAGTTGCCTGTGAAAGGCTTATGTTCTAACCAAGTTAAAGTATCTAGTATTTTAGTTGGTATCTAAATTATGTATGCTAATGATCCTATCAGATCTAAATTAAAGTTGTAACTCTCCGAAGGACAGTCAGTCTAACCAAACTACATTTTCAGCTTAAAAGATTACAGAAGTTAAATTAATTACTTCCAGCCTTGAACAGTGAGGATTCATTCATGTTCACAGTCAAAAAAACAGTGAAGAAGCAAGAGCATAAGCCACATGCTGGTGAATCCTATTCCATTATTCTAGTGCTGCCACCACATTTCATGTTTCTGAAATGTGGGTTTCTACAGAACTCACATTTTCTGCCCTGTTGCCTCCTCCTGTTCTCTTTATTTGTCCTGTTGTTACACAGCAAGACAAATACCAGCACCCAGCTGCTATGTGTAGCTCTGTCCTTCAGTAATTATAAAATTAATAGTTTCGTAGTTTCATGCCCAGCACATGTCCACACATTTCAAAAACTCGGTAACAGACCTTATTTTTAATACTTCAAGCTTAAAATTTGTAACACTTCCAAGTTGTGTAACTGTAAAATTTAGGAAGGCAATGTATGGAAGAGAAAGCACATACTTTGTGGTGTGCTGCAGATCTGTGTGGAGAGGGAGTAAGCTTTGGCAGTAAATGGGTGTATGTATGTGAACAGATGCACGTACATACATAGATGACACATTTTCTGAGATTTAGGGATGTAAACAGATAATAAGCTCTCTGAGACAGGACAGAGGACTGTCCAACACTTCTACAGCTTCTAAAACACAACTGGCTCTAGCCTTTAGCTTGGTCACTAGACTATATTATAGATAAAGAGCAGCAATTAAGTCTCACAATAGCACATATATATGTGAGTATTTATGAAGAAAATTCTTGGGCTTCCAAAGACAATTATTTCCTCAAAATAAATCACTTCATTTTTTAGACAGTTTCCTGGAACTTTGTTAAGCAGTTTCACAGTAGCTACACACAGCATTTTCTCAAGATCTATTGGCCTATTCAGAGATATACCCAAATTTGCACACCTCTACTCTTATGTTATTTAAACTTTTATCTGACTGAGGTACAGGGAGGTATGTTTATGACCTCAGGAACTTAAAAAAATTGAATGAGTTAATGTTAAATTCAGATGGCAAAGTGGTTCTGGTCTAAGAAACCTAGAAAAGAACTATCATATGAGTTAGTAGCTTTCTTGCCCACTGCTCTCCCTAATCAGCAGTTTTCAATGAATGTCTCTATATGATATCATGAATATCTATGTAACAAGTGCTTCATCAGTATTTTTCTTTTCTTTTCTTCCCAACTATAGCCTCTTTTTGTGTTTGCCCTCTCTCCCTCTCCCAGCCTGTGAGTCAGTTGTCTAGTACTAGCATACAAAGTGTGTCTTCATGTGACACACTGACCTAGGAGCATGGCTCGGCCTCCCTTTCAAAGCTCTTACTAATGCACTGTGCAGCAGAACTCCTTAATTTAATCTGTCCAATTTGCCACCCTGGCCAGCAGTTCTCATCCCTAGGATACTTTCTCCCTTCTGAAGGTGAGAGAAGCAGTCCAGATGAAAAATACCTATTTCTGATACCTTCCTCAGATCTCCCACTTCCCATATTCTCAATGTACTGGGATAGAAGAGGGGACCATATGGCGACTTCTGAGAGCCACAGACTCCACCCTGCCACCAGAAGTAATGATACCATACTGTAACTTTTTGTCTGGAGTTAGGTCCTGGAAAATCTACAGAATTAGGAAACAAAAGATTCTCAAAGACTTGCAGGTCTTCATTCCCACATCCTTGATAGTCCATACTGGTTTTTTCCCCTCACCAATGACAAAGGAGAAGAGAAACAAGGTTTCTTTGAATTGTTTGAATTCTGTATTTTTTTTTTTTCCCTGGACAAGCATTTTACACAGGCTTTGTCAACATTTGACAGGAAATAACAGAGCAGACTGTAAGGTCTACTCACCTTTGGGATGTCATCTAGGGAACTTGTTACACAAAGTAAATTCAAAAGAACAAGCATATTTCTATTCAACTGCAAGTTCTCTTCTGTACATTACTATGAAACTAAATTTACACTGACTCATAAATAATATGATCTGATCCCGTAGCCTTTTTACTGTTCTCGCCCTCTTTAACAGAAAACAAGAAGTACATTTTTCCCATTATTACTTTCCATATTTGAACATGGGAGTTTTAATCTTCTTCTCAGCTTCCCAATCAGCAACTCCTTCCTGGTGGGACAAAATTGAGTCTCTCTTTAAAAAAGAAAGAACATTTAGTTCTTTAGACCTCTTATTATATGAGTTTGATTTTTTCTCTGTTACCAAGGCCTCCTCCACTCAGTTACCTCAAAATACATAGCTTTTCCCCTCATGAGAACTTCCCTGAAAGTACAGCTTTAACAGAAACACTTATACAGACTACAATTTTTTTTTTTTATGGACAAACACATTAACTTCACATAATTAATGTAAATTTAAAACACAATTTTAAAAAGTCTATAAAAGGGTAGAAGGAGTGTTGCTTTTTTCTCTGAATGTTACAGAGTTTATGACACTTCCCCTTAGGTATTCAATCTTACATAAAAGCAAACCTCAAAACAACAAAAATATAGAAGACTATATGTACAATTAAGGAATATGTTTCTATTTATTTTTAACTCTTGCATTTCAATTTAAACCCTCACCCCAACTTTTGAAAAATGACAGAAAATGGTTCACTACTAATATGAAAATACTCATCCTAAAAGTCAACAATTTCCCACTAGAGGTTATGACATCCCACCCACAAGTCATTGCAGTATAAACCAAAATCTTAGCAGTCTAAAAATTCCGCAAAATTTCAATCACATTTTACATTTTTTTAGTATTTTTTAAAGGAATATACCAAAGGATCTAGCTGTCTAGCATTTGGTCAAGGCTAACAAAATTTGCCAGTACTACAGTGTAAATATAGCATGAGCTCTGATGTCATTATACTTACCATCATACTCTGGAAAATAATCAACTAGATGGGAGTACATAATTTTCTCCTCTAGTAGATCTTTTTTATTTAAGAACAGAATAACTGAAGAGTTCTGGAACCATGGATATGTGATAATTGTCCTAAAGAGTGCTTTGCTTTCTTCCATTCGATTCTGCAATAAAAAAGAGAGCAGAATTTTGGTGGTCATGACTTTTTTTTTTTTTTTAATAAATTCATGTGTTTTCATTCCATTTGGCAAAAGGATCCATTTCTTGTTTTGTACTTTCCTACAATATATAAGATCCAATTAATTAAACTAAGTGTAATAAGCAAACAGGAAATTAAATATTCAGGAATCTTCCTTTTGCAAATTCAGCTAGTTAAGTGTAAATATTCTTTAAAACACTAGTCATGAACATGGAAGCTGTAACAGAAACATTTGCAAAATCTGAATATGCACAGGTACAATCAGCCAACACACTGGTTGTTATTGAAATGCAAGTCATTCATGGTAGAGACACATACAACACCACAAGACAACCAATTAAGGGTTTAAGAACATTATTTATTTTACTTGCCTTCCCAAATTTTGAATACAGAGCTCAGCAATTCTTAGAAATCAGCTTAAAATAATTGCAAGTAAATTTAAAACCTGAGAATATTTTGTCAACATCAAAGGTTTATGATATTGAATTTTAAAAAAACTGTGAATTGTTAACTTGGTTTCTAGCATTGTTGCCAGATGAAGAATTATTTGCACCTGGACTAATACAATGCTTATGGTTCAGAGCCCACTAGCCTATGGAAGAACACAATGCTTATTCTGTAGGAAGGAAAACTGGAAAGCAACCAGCCAGCCCAGTTATGTTAACTTTTACCAGTTCACCAGGCAGTCAGGTATGACTCTGGGGCTGCTGACCAGCAGGTACCACCAAAGAGAGCCCCAGGACAAAAGAATGTATGAACAGAGGTGAGGGACCACATGTCAAGGATTTTGGGGAAATGATAATCATGTTTATGTTTATTCTGGGAAAATTAATGAATATGTATGCAAAATACAGTATATATATATGCAAAATAAAGTGTCCTGTACTCAGCATGCACAATATTTGGAGGAACTACCCCTTCATGCATCTGGTCAAATAAAGAATGCCTGCTTCTTAATGCTACACTGGGGCTACATTTATTTTTACTGATTTTTGGTAACAATGCCACTGGATTAGCCTTTAACTCCTTAGCTGCTCTTGAAACCACTTTACATTGTAGCTGAAATACCAGCAAAGCCTACAGTTATTTCTATTTGTAAAACTTCTTTGTCACTGTAGAATAACGTTACAGTTAGATTAGTTCTGAACTCTTAGGCTGACTTGATGTGGTTAATACAGACCCAGAGCAAATACGGTTTGTAACATAGGAATGAACTTACTCCTTTTACTATTATTTAAAGCTGCAGCCCCCTGAAAAGGCTGTTTCACCACCAAATGGAACTCCAGAGAATGACAAGAACATGAATCCTGAAGATTCTGCTGTTGCTGAGCCATACAACAATCTGTCAGATAACTCAGAAAGTTTTGCTGTAAGTTACATTTACTTCCAGTAATTTGTTTTTCAGAGAGGCCAATATAAACATGAATAGGAACTTGAAAAAACCCGAAACAAACATCAAACAAAAAAAAGAAAACAAATAACAAACAGTAAGCTAATTCAGTTTTGTAGTAAAAGCTGATTATTTGGTCTGTTAAACTTTATTGCATGTTGCTGTAGTGCACGAAAATAAATAGCTGAATTTATATTTTGGGAAACTACTGCAGAGTAATAAAACTTTGCTTTTATGCAGCCAGCTCTCATGACTCATATTGATTTCAACAGTGCCAGGATTTCACTTTGAAAGGAAAGAAACTCTAATGTCAACACAGCTGAGCATAAAACATAACTCCTTAGACAAGCTGTTAATAAGATGGTATTTTCTTCACAACATTCTATATAGTCTTCTTCTCTTAACAAGACCTTAAGAAAAGTCAATGGGAACTACCTAGTATAGTTATATCTGTTATATGGTCCACCTTAAAAAGTTTAGCTCTATGGAACACCTGCAACTCCAGAAATACTTGTTAGCAAGTATTAGTGTCTTCTTCACTAGCCTAAACAAGCTCGGGTCTCTCACACTGTTTTCACAGGACATTGGCTCTGGGCCCTTCATGCTTTTCCCAACAGATTAGGTGACCATGAAATTGTATTTATAAACCCTTTGCAAATTATTTCAAAGGGAAATCGAAGCAGATTGTGTTAAGGACAGTAAACTGATATTTTGATATGTTGTCTTTTATATCCGTAGTCTGCAGATGTTTTGTAGGAATTGAAAAATGGCCTAAAATTTTCAAGTAAATTTTATCTGCCTGTATAAAGAAATACAGTTTGCCATAACAGATTAAAATGCTATAATGATTTCATTAATTTACTATGACTGACTGATTAAGAAAAAATTTGAAGTGATTAATTTTTGACTTATCAATCTCTGCTTAACTTTCTGCTGTCTTTCATATCTCTGTTTATCCAATTACTAAAGGCAATTCAACTTTTATGGTTGTCACAGCAGACAGAAACAATCTTTATGCCAGAGTAAATTCCTCCAACAATACTGCTTATTATCCTCTAAAATTTGTCTTATACTGGTTTTCTGTTTCTAATGATAGTTCACTCCTTTGCAAGCTCACTCTTTTCCTTTATGGAACATATGTGCCATAATATTTTTTATCAGTTTAATCACAAGATCATATGGCTGAACTATTGTTTTGAAAAAAAAACTTTAACAGGATGCACTTTTTCTTGTGTAAAAGATAGTTTCATGTTACGGTATTTTCACTGGAAGTAGGGATAGGATTACAAGGAGTATAGAAAGAGACCAGCACTGGGGATCTGACCTGTCAGATGCAACATGAAGGAAGCTTTGCCAAACCAAGCAAGATAGTGTGGCTCTTAAAGAACAAACAAACTAAATAAATAGAGAAAAACCCCAAAACAACTCCCCCCCCACAAAAAAACCAAATAAACAAAAACCCCTATAAAACACCACCACAAAAAACAAAAACCCAGAAACCAACAATGCAGAGCAGGCAATATTTACTGGTTTGTCCAAGTACTTAATCTCCTTTTATGAGCAGCTCTATCTCACCAAATTGTTTCCAGAAAAATCTTATTTCAGCTTCAACAAAAAATGCTGCAGATAGAAACTTAAATAAGTAACGTGCAGAAATGTGCAGCTGGATGTGGCTCAAGGCTTTCTCAGTAGTTGACAGCCAGTGTCAGCAGTGAAGCCAACCTTCAACAGCAACCCCTGTTCAACAGCAGCAACATCTCACCATAGCCTCCCTGGCTTGGCACATGGAAAATGAGCAGCAGAATTCACCATCCCTAAAGATCTGCTGGCCTGGGCAACTTCACTGCTCAGCTTTTGTCTGCAGTCAATCCCAAATTACATAAAATCATATTGATATCACCAGCTGTTCCTCTATTTTTCTATTTTATTAAGAAATACAGCAGATATACTCCAATAGTGAATTTGTTAACTATAAACAGGTTACATAATCTTGGACAAAGTTGTCCTAATATTTAAATAAATATCAAGAAAAAAACACTGTACTTACTAACAAATTACATGACTGTCCAATTTTATGACTAGAAATATGTTTTTATGAAACAAATAAAATGAAATTTCTTTTTGTCATGTACCTCTCATATAAAAGATTTTATGCTGGAAAGTTTTTGTATAACCATTAAACATTAACACAAGCAGAAGTATAAACCATGCTTTCCCACATTTTTATCCA
Organism: Vidua chalybeata; assembly: GCF_026979565.1. Taxonomy (NCBI): domain Eukaryota; kingdom Metazoa; phylum Chordata; class Aves; order Passeriformes; family Viduidae; genus Vidua; species Vidua chalybeata. The sequence continues at coordinate 15,540,492 of NC_071570.1, read as the reverse complement.
AATTCAAACCTACACTTCCTTAAATTTTAATGGATTAAGAAGGAGTATACTTCCTTCCAATTTTATTTTTGTAGGTACACTTTCAATTTTCCTATTAAAATGATGGATTTCTAGTTTGGATGTAAATACTGAAATTCTCTTCTATCTGTTGGTCTGGAAAAATGCAATTACTCCTACAATTAGAGAAATAACAAAATTGGGGTAATTTATAAGCACTCAACTGTCAGATCCTGAAGAATACCTGCAAGAGTGCTAAACCAGCATTTAAAAGCTGTATCAGTTGGTACCCACTGAAGGGAAAGCAGCATTTCCCTGCTAACAAGCAGTGCTCTGACAGAAAACACTTAGTAAAATATTAATCTGAAACAACAGAGAAGCACTAGTGGAGTTTCACCCATTACTGTATTTATGACTATCTAGAGTGGCATCTAGTGGGTGTACTGTAACTCACACACTGAACAAAAAATGTAGTAATTACTTTTCTCTTAAAAAAATGTTAGCAATTCAAGCAATGTCTGTTAAAAAAATGAGGATTTCACATATTCCGAGGAACTACATTTTGTTGGAATGCAGTGAGAGAGAATGTGGCAAGGAAGTAAACAAACACGCATTTTTCAGTAAACAACTTGTTCTGTGTATGTAACTTGTGTATGCTGGTAAAAATGCTTATTTGAATCAGAGGGCATTCAGAGATGATAACGGTAGAAAATGAGATACTGATGCAAGAGAGCTTAAGAAAAAGCAGAGGTTAATATTTCAGAAGCTTAGTGTCACTGTCACGGACTCTATTATTTTGGTTGAAAATAAAAAAACCAAAACTTTTCATTGTGAATGTTTTTTATGTACAGCTCTATATTAACTCGTAATGTCTCTATTATCCAACTAAGACCTCCGGCAGTTATTTTCACAGAAGCAATGTCAAGCTGTACAGAAAGACCCACAGTGTATTTCTTGGCTAAAAATTTAATGAAGCTGCTATGCAAATGCTGGGAAACAGTAGAGGAAATTATGAAGTGGGAGGTAAGTGCAGAGTCCTCCACAATGTAAAAAAGTAAATACAGTATCAAAATTGGAAGTGCTTCACATTTTTGCCAGGAGTATGAAGTATAATCTTGTAGCTCTACTGCTGTAACTAGTCATCCACATAAAAACTGCAATGGTTGTACAAATATTTTGATGAGTAACACAAATGCAGTCAGAGGCCACTTCAAACAGAGCTCAGGAATAATTGCTTTATTTTGTTCAATGTCTTCAATCTTTCTGTAAATTAGCCTGAAAGAAATTTACAGAAAGAGGACTGGTAGACATCTGGTAGAGGGCTGGGAAGATGTCTCTGCAGATAAGAATTGTATTTTTAAATCAGCTGGAAGAAGAACTCTAAACTCTCCAAAAACCTGAATTTGCAACACTGCACTTGAAAGTACATGTACACTTGAAAGTACAGCAGAGACGCAGATGAAGCAAGTAACAGCTTGCTTAATCCATTAAATCAACATGTTCAACAACCATCAAAACCCAAAAATATTGTCCAAAGCAAAAATGGTCTATAAAATAGTCATAAAAGATGCTTCAAGTATTGTTGTCAAGTATTTTTTAATGCAAAAATGGCTCTTAAATTATTTTTCATGATAAAACAGGAATGCCAAAATTGGCTGTTTTTAATATACCTACATATATTTGAGAAAAATGAGTGAAAATATTTAAAAATTGAATTGTCCTCTTTTCTGGACAGTTCTGACACTGGTTATTCAGAAAAGAAAAGAAAAGAAAAGAAAAGAAAAAAAAAACAAAAACAAAAAACAAAAACAAAAACAAACCCAACAAAACAAACAAAAAAAAAAAGCAGTCACATCTTTGCCAGTAGCAACTTTTACAAGCAACATTTCTGGCAGCCTCTGTATGCCAGTTCATGATCATCCAAACCCCCTATTTCCATTACAAACCACACACTTCAACAAAAGAAAGAGAGGCTCTGACTCTTCCTAATGAAAATCTTTCCCAGCACTGATAGTTTACATTCAAAAGGTTCTTTACCCACAAGCCAAAAATAAATATGAATTTGTGTGTGCAGGTATGAACAGATACAATACATCCAGCAATGAGTTTTGACACAGGTAGTTAATGTGCTATTTTCTCAAGTTTCCAAATAAACAATCAATTCTGGAGATTTGATTTCCCATGGGAAAAAATAATTACATAAGTAAGTATAAAGACTATTTGAGAATTTTAGTTCTAACTGGGAGTTTATATTATCCCTCTGTCATATGTTCAATTGTTCTGGATTGTTGGCTGTTGAAAAAAACAGCCAAATGAAGCATTACATTTACTTATGATGTAGAAAGACCGAAGTCCTCTGATCTCAGAATTGTTTTCTTTCAGCCTTCATGCTAAGCCATGTATGACTAACCTGTGAATAAGTAACACAGCGCTGGAAGAGAAGTGAAAGCATGCTCAGATGTCAACAGCATGAGAGTTCTGATGAAAAAATGAAATATTGTCAGAAAATTGCCTCTTTGAAGAGTAAACATACTCTGAACTGTGCAGCCTCATGCCATTTCTTATTTTTGCACACCTCAGAACAAAGTGTGACTGGAACACTGTACCAATTTGTCACCTGTTAATGTATTACACAAATTAACACTACACAAGTTCCGTCTAGGCTCATCTGTTTTGCAGATGTACTTTTATTTGATTTAAAATTTAAGCTGTAAGCCCTAGGTTTCATGTAAATATTTTAATAAAAAATTAATAAATTTTAATAAATTAGATTTTAACTGGAATATTTTTTAACAAACCGAGGAACGTTGATCCTTTCTCTGTGGGCAATCTACAAACAACAAATTTTTCCATCCATCAAAAGAACAGCGCCTTTATTCAGTTACTTGGAGCACAAAAATATTGCCAAAAACAACTCTACAAAGTTTGTTCAGTTTCAATTTGTAGTTGTAGCTGAAATATTGAAATCCTAATTTTCTTAATATCCTTGTTTCTGCCTTCATCTGATAAAATTGCAAGACAGTTTTGCAGTGTAAATTAAGTATTGTGAAGGTAACTACATTAATGCAGACATTCACTGTCAAAGTAGGGTTCTTCAGAGGTATTAAAAAAGCTATGGAAAAACCTTATGACATGTCTACAAAGATGCTCACCAAGGAAACAAAGGAAAAACCGCTCCTTTCACTTGTCACACAATGTTTTTTCTAGGATCAAAAAAGAAATTGGAGTGGATCTTTACATGGAAGTCATCAGGTACAACTCCTTGCTCCCAGCAGGAAAAATTTTGTCATCATATCATTCTAATCATGGCTGTGTTCAGACAAGCTTTGAACATCTCTCTTCAGGATGGAGATCCTACCTCTTTAAACGAACAATTCTGCTTTCAGCCCTCTTGATATACGAAACCAAACCAGAAAGAGTTTTACTGATGGCCACTGTATTTACAGATTATTAAGTCACTTTAATGATCCCCTGTTGGTAATTTTTGGACAAAACACTTTAAAGAGGAATTTTCTTCCTGGAGTATTTAGCTCCATGCTGCTTCCATAAAAGACTTAGTCAGATGGTCCCTTCTTTTTTTTTCATCTATCGTGTTCCAAAGATATAGATGTTCTAGGTTGTCTGAGACCCTCTAAATTCCTGAAAGATTTGTGCAATGGCTATTGGAAATGTTGCTCAAGCCACCTCCAGACCTACTGGTTCTGTTCACATCTCAAATGACAAAATTATGCTTTCTTACTGCTAGTGCCATGTAAACATCTGGTACTGGTAAATGAACCTGCTATTCTACATTTCAGAAACCTGGAAGACTTGATAGAGGATCACAGCTGCACTTTGTAAGTAACAGTCACTGCTTTAGAAGTCTGTAAACTCAGGATAAAAAGCTCTAAGACAACAGGATGCTGAAGACAGCATGAAGGAGCATAAAGTTACAGCAGCAGAATTCTCAACCAGTGCAAGCAGCAGTCTTCACACACCTGGCTGCTACACCACTGTATGTCACACCACAGCACAATGGAGAAGGTTTAGACAAGTTCTGGAGGAACTCCTTCAGTTCTGAATGAAGATAATTGTACCTCATGCAAAAATCTATGTTAGAATATTTCAAAAGGGACTGATCAAGACTGGAACAAAAAAGATTCAGTCTGGTTATCATACCAGGTTAGATGATGCAGGTCCTTAAAGCAGACAAACCATATTGTAAGGAAGTGAAAGCCAGTGGACAAAAGATGGAGAAATTATCTTTACGGCACCATTTTTTTTAACGTCCATTGAGCAATACAGCATTTGCCAAGCTCTCAGAAGAGACGGATTCTAGAAAAAACCTTAAGATGTGTGAAAGCAGAACAGGCAGGAAGTAATGGCAATATTAGACACAGCTTGAAGGCACAGAATCACAGAATGGTGTAGGTTGGAAAAGACCTCTAGGATAATGTGTCTAGGATTTCTTAAGCAAAAAAAAAAATCAATTTTCCTATTATTTTAAAATCTCAGAATTCTTAAGCCATTCCTGCCTTCTACATACATTACAATCCTTTTCCACAAGAACTGTAATCTGAGATAAAATCTGTAAATACAGGTATTATAAGCATATGGTACTTTTAATAAAACTTCAATGAAAATTGAGTGACAGTTTGATGACAAAATGGAAGGTGATACTGTTTTAAGATAAATCCCAGGGCATTATGATGTTAAAATTACCAATTTTGGCTGCAGCTAAATCAAATGTAATTTCTTAAGACACAGTACGAACTTAAAAGAGGGCTTTAAAAGAAAAGGTATTTTTAAAAGGTACAGTACTCTACTTAACAACAATCTCCTCTTACCAAGGAGGTTCACAATTTCCCTCCAATACTGTAAGAATTTCACATTTTTCTATTTAACCAAAATGTATTATCTTTGATGAGAATAATCGAAACCGGCATTTTCCCCCAATATATTTTGTGCAACGTTCAGAATACTCATTATGACTTACATATAACAATCATCTTTTATCAACGCATACTTCATGCTGTGCAATGCCTCTGTTGCTTTGCAGCCTCTGAAAATACCTCAGGAAAGACAGCATTTACTTTTTGGTAGTTTAGAAAATTTATGATTTTCACTTAGCCTATTAATGGATTAATTTAGCTGAACTGAGGAAATTGTATTCTGTCTTTTCTGGTTCTGATCTGAGAGCCCTAGAAAAATTAAAATGTATACTTAACCACCACAGAGTTATACAAACTATATGAAATCTTATATACCTTAAGACTTTTAGTGCGCTAATAAATATCTACAAGCCTCAATAAACACTGTTCTCTATTTTGCTGTTTCTAAGTACTTAATTAGCTCTGCAAAGATAATGAAACCCACTTTTTTATAGAACTTCATTTTACAGATATACTGTTATGTCTGTAGTTCTTCCATAACTGCAAGTGGTTATGGTTGTCTTACAAAGCTGGAGCTCATTTTTCTAATTATTGCACTAAGATGCTGAGGTTTGATATATTGAAATAAGCTATCTCTAACAAATATTCAAATGCAGCATATCCTGGAAATCTAGAAAAAATATTTTATTTAAACAAATAAGTTGATTTTAAACGTAAGAAAAAGTTCTAAACTGTGCCATTTGATAAAACAGCCAATTTCTCCAAATTTGCTGTCATAATTCAGAGCCAGTGTGACCCACAAAAAATAATATATCATAAATCCATTTAACAGTGAGATGATTCCTTCATTATTTTATCTCACCTTTAATCCTATTGGAGTTTTCTGAAAAACTGAAAAGGTCAAACATCTAATAATTTAATTTATAACATGTTGTTATAACATGTTGTGATATATGTCGCATCACATCAGACTGATGGAATATTTACTTAATTTACAGTACTATTAATGTAATTAGTATATTATGTCCTCTAGTTTAAATTTTGTCCTCATTTTCAGCAAAGAATCTAGAGAGACTTTCTATTTTATTAAAGGCAGAATTTGGAACAATCAGCTATGTCTCCTTTGTGCTTGTTAGAAGTATTTCATGACTGTACATCAACTGAAATTTTTGCAGGATTTGTTAAAATATACCAGCCTTACTGATACTTCCTCTTTTGTATTTATGCACCAAAATCAAGTTATCTACAATCTAGACACACTCTAGAAGAGATGTCATTGGGTCTGAGTATTGCCTGTTAGAGAAATCATAGCTAAAATGCAGATGGACAGCCAGGCGTACTTAACATCAGGACTGAAGCTCACAACTCCTCAGGTATTTGTCATGGGAAGGCAATTTCATGGATGTGTCGTTTAGAAGTCATCCTCCACATGTATCTGAATAACAGGCAGTCTGAACTCTTATTTTCTATGTATGTCCCCTTATCCAAGAGTTACATTTCTCAGAACTTTTAATTCTGAACTCCTTCAAAGGCATGAAAATAGAAACAGTTCCCAGCACCACCTCACATATATCCAGTGAGAGACACTAACAGACTCCCAACTAAGTGTAACCTCATCTGATTTATAATCAGATGTATTTATCTTGACTAAGGTAAACAAAGAAACAGATTTACAACTGACCATCCATCAGGCACTACATTTTGAAATAAAAATCAAGAGTCTTTATTTCCTTATGAGAAAGGTCATATAACCACCACCACCTGCCTCGCCCCCCCAAATAGAAAATAGTACTTTTTAAAGATTTCTATTTACTCATTAAAATTGTATTAATGAAAAACTGTATTAATTAAAAAGGATGACATGACACAAATTATTAAACACTACACTTTTCTTCGTAAAAATGTACTACAGGAAATGAGACTTCAGGCAATACACAGTGGACAAATTAGAAAAAGAAAGTAGGCCACCTTACAAAAATCACAGTTTAATCAGGCCATGAAAGCAATGAAAAGGAAATAGCAGAACACTGTAAATTGTCAAGTCAGATATTTTAATTTCAATATGGGCCACATAGACCAAAGAATGATTAGATTCTATCCTAGTAGCACACTGACGGCATACATATTAAGAAAGTAGAACATTCACACACGTTCCCTCCACTTTCGTGCTAAAATTTCAATACTGCTCCACAATTTAAAACTAAGCATGAAAGTATCTCTTGGCTGGTTACCAAAGTCTTCAAGTTAAACCACTGTCTTCCCTCCTGAGGTTGACACACCTCAGTGAAGAACAAAAATAGCTTTGCAGGTTGAATTTCCTTATTCAAGGTGTCAACAAACACATTTAAAGCCATATTTCTGCCACACCCATGTTCAGACAAACTATGCTTTGCTTTGTGTGGAATAAACAAACACATTCTTCAATTAATTTTGGGACTGCAATGTTTAGAGATATGGGGGAGAGAAAAAGAAGGGAAGAAGGTAGTGTCCTGGCATACCAACAAAATCTAGACAGACAGGTGACAAGTTTGCTGAAAGCCAGAACTTAAGCTGCCCAGATTGGTGCTCAGCTCTAAGACTGTCTCGATCTTTTCCAGAGTTAGAGTAACATAGGCCCAAGCGTGCTCAAAAGCCTACTAGGCTATGTATGTGTCACTTGAAAACAAAAACTGGTTTGAATTAAAGTAATGAATATATTTTAAACTAAAAGTGAAAAAGGTCCAGAAGTTTTCCTCTCTTGTTACAAACATAAATAGTTCAGTAGTGAGGTGTAAAAACCACCTGCAAGAAAGTTTTGACTTTCATGAAGCTTATTTTGGACAGTTAGAATAGTATTTGAAAATTATCATAACAAATTTTTCTTTATGCAATTTCCAATAAATTCTGCTTTGATTTGTATAATTAAAATGCTTAGTATTTGTGTGTTGACTTTGTGGCTACAAAAGAATAAGGCAAACAGAAAAAGACAGAACCAGACACTTCCAGTTTGACTTGAAAAAAACCAAGTCTGCCAGATTTTTCTTTTTTAACTACATGTGTCTAGCTTCCAAAATTATAGGAGATGAAGCTAGTGCAGACTACATCATAATTTCTGGAAGTTCAGCTTTGAATGACACAGATAATTGTACACTTAATGCAACAATAGTTTTGTTTTATGAAAATGCTACAAATATAAAAAATTCCAGAGCTCCAAGACTTTTTAAAAACAATAATCCTAAAGAAAGTTCAACATACAAAATTTGATTGTCCAGGGACACCTGTTTTACTTTACGTCAGCCACAGCGCAACTTATATGCAGCCATGAAGAAGATATTGTCAAATGTTCCCATTTTTTCATCTAAGTTTTTAAAGTATGTGCTGAAAAATTTTCACAGAACAGTGCTAATGAATAAAATTCATAAAAGTTCAATGAGTAACTTGAAAAAGCACTCAGGAGAGAAAAAAGTTCAATGAGTAACTTGAAAAAGCGCTCAGGAGAGAAAAAAGTTCAATGAGTAACTTGAAAAAGCGCTCAGGAGAGAAAAAATACCTTCAACATAAAAATATCATCCTTAGACTTCATTCAAAACTGCATTCAAAATAATGGATAGTGTGCTTTGAACTCTCAGCCCACCCACTTGTTTATTTCTCTTGTTTTTTTTTACATAAAAATACAATATACACCTTGGGCTTTAAGTCAAAGGAATGGAGTTTACTACCCTGGAGCTGATCCTTAGAAATCGATAAATTTTTTCTTCATTTACACCACCTATTATTGTGCCTCTGCTCATAACAGTAACTGAACAAACATTTCTATGTGTTCAACTGTATTCCTCTTCAACACAAAATAGAGACTTTGAAGCCTTCATGGAGCAGATCTGCTTAGTCATACTTGAAGATTGAAGCCTTCCTCCCCTTTGACCCCTGAAGTGCTTCTCCTTTGAGTGCCAGCTGTGCATGATTGCTTGCAAATGCATTTAGAAAACACCTGGGACTGGACTGGTAAAACTATTTTTTTTTAAACTCATAGGTTTTGTTGACAGTTGCTTACCTCATTATCTGACTCCACAAGCACTTGATCATATTCACTAAGAGCTACTAGGAACATTATAGATGTGACATTTTCAAAGCAATGTATCCATTTTCTCCTTTCTGATCGTTGGCCTCCTACATCCACCATTCTGCAAAATTAACAACCACATCAACTCCATGAACACCTTAGCAGATAAACACCCAGCCACAAATGCAGCAAAATTCAAGGATTTAGTTAAAAACACAGTTTGCTTTGGTTTTCTTAATGCTTTTTTCTCCCACTGATATTTAATAGAATCTGTTATAAGCAGACAGTTAATCATGTTTGCTTTAAGTCTGATGGGTTTTCTCTATTTGAACTATTGTGAGTCTCAAACCCCTCAGAATTATGAGATATAAAGGTCTCATGAGCAATGATTTGGCAATGTATGCCCCATGTATTCAACAACAAACACAAAACAGATGGTGGACCACCTTTTTCTCCCCCACATACCAGAATCAAAATCCTTAACTTGGTAAAGCTGCCCCATTTTAAGCAGACGAATAGAAAACAATACATATCTACTAAAGGCTTTGACAGCCAAAATCAAAACTCATGTTTGCTTGCAGTGTATTCCCATTTCATCCCATGTCTCAGTGTAAACATGGATGTCTAACTTGTAATTACAATTCTGTAGTTATTTTTTAAACAATTGTGCTTGCACTAAAGTAGGGTGGTATCTCTAAAAATCAACTAAACAAATGGTAACCTTTTATCCCATAATTTACATGAATGACAAGGACATATGGCTGTATTTTCAGATTATTATGCATAGTGAAACTTTGATATATATTATTGAAAATATGAATTACAGATTTTCTATCTGTAATCTAGTAGTAAAAACTACTCTCAAAAATAACAAACCTAATTGTCTTTGATCCTTCTGACATCTTTAACATGAGCTCATAAATACATGTGGACACATGAAGATAAATTCACTAAGCTCAAATTTTAGAAACAGGATAATTGCTTTTTATGTAGTTTCAATCAATATTCTTACTTGACATTGCTAATGTAAAAGGAAACAAAAGAAACACAGCAAGTGGGTGCTTAAACTTTTTCCTACCTGAAAATGACACTTTGTAAGTCGAATGGATATTCAATGATCCCTGTTGTTGGGACTCGAACTCTGAGCACATCCTGCTGGGTTGGCAGATAGGTGGAATCAGCTATGCGGTCCAAGTCATTAAGATAGCTATAAACAGGGAGAAACAACAGGAATGCTAGACAGTGACACCATCATCCCACTGAGGAAAAGAAAAAGGAAAACTTGGGAAGGAAGTGGGCTTTGGGGTAGGGAAAAGTACAACAGAAAAAAAAAAAAAAAGCATTATCGGCAGAAAAGAGGGGACAAAATATAAAAATGTACTCCATCCCCACTTAGATAGGTTCAAGCTAATTCTACAAGAAAGGTGGCATAATTACAATGGGTTTTTTTTTATCCCATACAATTTTGCTTGGCTTTCACATGTAAATTCACCAAATATGTCAATTACATAATTCTAGGAAATTCAGAGGCATAGTATTACAAAAAGTGTGAAAAATATAAAATTGCTTTGAATCTGTAACATATTTCTTGATATTCAGTCTGTAGTGCCTACATACACACACCTAGATAAACTAACATGAACCTTCCAAAAAACAATGGACTGCTATAGAACAGATAGAGGTCTATAGCAGTCTGGTGTAACTGACTGGTAGTAGATCATTACCAGTTATAAAATGACAGGAAGATAAAGAGCACTGTTTTGAGACTAAGTTAAAAATGGAAAAGACCAACCACTGACAATTAAAATACTATCCAGATCTCGTTACCAGAAGGCAGCACAAACTAATTATTGGGCTCTCTGACACCTGAACTGCATTCACACTGAAACTTCTGATTAGGTTGGTATATCTGCAGTACTTGAAACACACTCCAGCTGGCTAGCAAATAACCCAAAATTGTACAAAATTGCTTGTTAAAGGTTCAGTAACTACAGCATAGACCTATTCTGCTCATTGGTTAATGGTGAATTTCAACCATAAAGCACCAGTGTACTGAAGGTTTTAATTAGCTGTCATGAAAAACATCTCCAAAAAAAGAAGATACCCATGTATGTCCAGCAGCTGGACATCTAATGAAGTCAGTGTGCCAGGAAGCTTACACTCTACCCATGGTGGACATGTGGCAGGACTGCTGCAGGAAACGAAGTTCTTTGACTAGTTTGGCTAGTACAGCAGAAAAGTAACCTACAGTTAGCCACTGAGAAGATAAACTAATGTGGGGATCCCCTCATCCTTTCTAGGGGGCTGAGAGCAATGGTTTTGTAATTTATTAAATGATGATGAAGTGACACCAACTTCTGCACGTGTTTTTTTCCTTGTAATTAGTGAAGGCACTCTTTAAATAAACCCACACAATAAATACTCAGACTACTTCTAGATGTTCTGAATTACTTTTAATAAAATAGTAAGAAGTTATCCTGAACTATTCAAAAAATCAAATTTAATTTCTACCTTACAGTAAAAATACAGAAGAATTTGTTAGCTTTGGGAAGAACCATATTATTATTGGCTCAATTATAAAATTATCACATTTTCTTCACTATTTTTTATTAATGGAGTATCAATTCAATAGTAAATGCTATAGTGAGAAAGATGTATCTTGGTTAAGCCAGAAGGTACTAGTCTGAAAATATTTTCTGAGAATGCTAATTGGTTTCTGGCAGTGAGAAAAAGGCTTGAGAGTCTGAGCACTGGATCTGCCATCAGAGTTTTTTTACACAAAAAGCAGCAGGAACAAGCTCATCAATTTGTTGTCAGAAAAGGAAAGAAATAAAAGTGAATGAAATCCATAACCATCACCATAAGAAAGTGACAGACTACGAACTAGGTTCTTATTCCCTCCTACCCACAGAACAGTTAGTTTCATTTTGTGATGAAATTTTGGAAGGAGATAAAGAAGGATTGCCAGTCATTACATGCTACACTGGTGTTCACAAGAGCAAGAGAATTTTAACTGAATAAATTGGCAGGTGGCCCATTTATACAATGTCTTGTTCCATTCCTTTGGCAAACTTTACCTGTGGTCTCCAAGGTGAGCCTGGTTACTACATCTTTGCACAGTGGACATGCTACTATCTGGTAATGCACATCTGGCTGATTTTAAAAAGGTGATAAATCGAAGGGATAGATACTATTAAATTGTTACATCTCAGTGTTTCTAGAAATCAATAAGCTAGCAGATGAGGTTTTCTGGGATTTTTTTGTCCTAAGTTTCAGAAACACTACTTTATCCTTAAAAAATACTTATCTTTTCCTTCTCCTCATCCTTTATGCTCAAGTTCTGCTCACTCAGCAACCAAACACAGGTCACTCACTACCTTTTCACTCATTTCACCTGTAGCCCCCTACAGAAACTCCTTATAGAGTCTTACTTAATTCCCTGGATTTTTTCACTTAACAGGTGTGGGCCCTGTAAGAACTGTCCTGAATTATACATTCAAACCCAGACTCAAGGAATTAGTGTCAAAACCAGTAGGAGCATCTCACAGAAAAAACAAAACAAAACAAAAAAAAGCCCAACAAAACAGAAGGATGCACCAAAACCCTAAAAAAAGAAATTTTTTTTTGACAATCATAATCTACAGGCTAACAAAATCCATTTAGAATACCTCCTGCTTTTTTTTTTTTTTTGCTTTTTTTCCAGCATTATTTAGCCCCTATCTCTTTTTCTTCTAACTTAAAAATTAATAAATTAATGTATTATTGTTTCAATTTATTTAAATGAAAATACTGTTGTACAACCTGAAGTCTTTTATCATTGCTATTTTAATGCTGTGACCGTACTGCAAATTGTCAATGAAATTCTTCCTAGATAGAAAAAAATTGTTTAAGTTTTGATTTGTGGTTTTTCTGTGTTTGCTTTTTGTTGTTGTTGTTTGTTTGGGTTTTTCCTGGTTTTTTTAAGTTTCTTTACATTTTATTTTAACAGACTTTTAACTTCTGATGAAAAATTACTTGTGCTGAAATTCAGATTTAAATCAAGTTTTGCACTGCTGTTCTGAAGCAAAGGAATTGTCATTTTCCGCTACTGACAGTTCTGCGGACAATTACACTTCCTGTTACCCCATGAAGATATGTAACCTTGTGTTCTGCTATCAACTTCAGGGTGATTAAACATGTTTCTGAAAATCAAACTGAAAGCTCTGCCAGCAGCAGCAACACAGAGTTGCCTCCAAGATATTCTAAAATCACTAAAAATGCTGCATGTCTCTTTTAAAATTTACATAACCTCTAAAATAAAATAAGAATTTTTAAAAACCCTCTATTTTCTTTAAGTAAGAACATCTATCATTGGGATTGACATCAGAGTCTTTCCTTTCCATCTTATGCACTGTTTTATATCATTGTCTGAAGACTTTTGATATGACAGAAATAAAATGTCTCTTTTCAGTCAGGTGCAATCTTCCAATAATACCAATGAGAGCAAATCAACACACATAACTTCAATACATTATCATAACTTGTGTATTAATTACAAAACACTACATCTCTAAATCCACAGTACTACACAGACAAAACCCAAGACATATTTTCTTTATGAAGCACAAGAATGGATTTTTGCATTGCACTAGAAGGGGTGGGGTGACAGTCTGATTATTCTGAACAACTGGTTGTTGAGCTGAGTCACTATTTCAAAATGCTGAGAGCAAATATGTAAGTGAATGCAGCTGACTACATAAAAAGAGAAGACAAATAGAATACAGTTAATATTTAAAGATATACCGGCAGCAAACATTTTTCACATACTACTATTCTAACTGTTCCTGTAACATTGAGATTTTATTATTTGTCTTACCATGGTTTATTTACTGTCACAATAAAGACCTTTACTTTTAAATCTTCTTTGTACCAAAATAATTGGTTATTTAACATTTTTTTACCCTCAGGAAAGCTGGGGCTTAAAGAAATTCCCTGATCACCAGGGAAGTGCAGCATTGCACACATAAGCTTTAAACATCCTACAGCTTATCAAACTAGTAATTTATTTATTTTTAAATTACTTTATCAGGCAGCAACTTTAAATTAACACATCAAAAGTGCTAGCTAATGCCAATTGTCTTCTGCTTTCAACTCTGTTGGCTCCAGACTACCCTAGCTGCTCCTCTGCCTATCCCCAGCTGCCAGCTCTTTAACTTGTGCAATAGCTTGATAACACATTTCCGTCAAAATTATTTGGAATAGTGAAGAAACACTACTGAAATTCTGATTACAGTTTATTTGAGGGATATGCCCTAGGATGTGGCAAGTCCATAAACTCCAGAAGGAAAGCAGGGTGGAGTTACTTCCTCCACTGGCTTATCTGCAACCAGAAGAAAATTTGTGAAGCCACGGCTATGTGAAATGTGTTGAATTTTTTAATGAGAAGTAAATGAAAATTTGATGGGCTTTTGTATATATCTGCTCATTAATAAACTGATTCACTCTGGTTCTAAAACACTTAGCTAATGCAACCTTAAAGTATTGACAACTATTCTTCCCTCCTGGGCAAACAAATCCTACATACAAACAAAAAAATTTAAACACTTAAGAGAAATGCACAGTGTATTTTAGGGCAGATGCTCAATTCGAAATGAATTAGCACGTACTGCAATCAGGCTTACCAATGCACTTAACTGTCCAACTGGCTACACATGCACTCTTGCAAGCAAACCACAAGACTTGACATAACTGCAATCTTACACAAAAAGGAGAGAAGCCAATAATTGCACAGACCAGGTACTTTTCCAGTTTATTGCCTTCAAATTTTAAAGTTGTAGTAACAATATGGCTATTGGAAATACCCTGGAAGCCATCCTGAGGTCTAGTTCAAAAGTGAGCAACCACCAGCATTATCACAGGAAATTCGGTTGTACAGGTAGTAGCAACTGTGCAAGACATTTAGGTCTCAGCTACATGGTACTCAGAGTTCATCACCACCACCAATTAAAAAGTCTTGTTTTGATGAGTCACACTGTAGTTATACGGTCTCTCACCCAAACAGTACCTACTCATCTAGGCATTACAGAAAGGAGAGAAAATGAGAAAATACATGGTTCTGAGTAAATTTATAGTACAGACCAAGTTTATAAAGTTAATTATATCTGTAATTAGTTTTAATAAAAATTAATTTTAGTGGCTGCTGAGGTAATTTTTGAGGGGGTTGCTATAGTGACAGACAGACTGTGCATTACTGAGGCGATAAGTATGTAATGAGCTGCTGGCAGTGGACCTCCCTTGACATCAGGACAAACTGCCAGCATCTAGCAACACGCCCATGATCTACACACCGACCAGAAGCAGAGAAAGACTTTTGTTTCCCAGTCAGCACAAGAGCTAAGTAATTATTTTTAATGCACTTTGTATCACCTATGACAAGGTCCAGGCCTGAAGCCAGCTTCAGGGAAGCTGCCAGACTATGGAGGTGCTAACAATGCCGTTGAAAGAAAGCACATGTCAAAGGTACTGTGGGTCCACATTTCCAAACAAACAGCAGGAATAGGATTATGGGAATATACTGACTCTATGTACTTTCCTACATGTATTTCCCATATGGAAATCGAGCAAGGAAGTGAGAATCCAAAGCTTAATAAACAGACCACAGTTTTTTTAACCAGTAAAGTTCTTTAATAAATTAAGTATGACTCCAGTCACTATGAACAGGTAGCTCAGTACTGAGCCTTTTTTCCTAGGGCTACACCACCTAATGAAGACAGACCATCAAAACTTACTTGAATTTACTCTCAGAAATCAAGATCTTGGAGCACCTTCAACATGGCGCAGACACTTTAAAGAAACACCCTCCTCCAGCTATGAGCTACTACCTACCAGCATCTTTAAGGTCAGATTTTTCCAAGTAACCAGGTGGTAAAGAAGCATTTTCTAAGGAATAAATCCATAGGATGAATTTCTGTTCAGCGTATAGCCTAATGGATCATGTGCAGGCATGGGCAGACAAAGGTAGAAAGCATACAGCTTTTAATCAATCTCTAACATAATTTCCCTTTCTGAGGTTAAAAATGAGACTAGTCTGCTCATCAGTACTGTCTAATAACTTTTCCTAAACTCAACAGGCAAAACTGATGTAGCAAGGTGCTGAATTAATACTCACTGGCACACTACCAAACCCTGTGCTTAGGAGTCTCAGAGACACTTTGAGCACAGAAGTCCCTGGAGAGCAGAATGCATCTGAAACACACTGCTGAGGAGAAAGGATCTGACTAGCACCATAACAGAAACACTATGTTATAAATCTCTAAATAAAATCAAACATGTTGAGATGGAAGTTATTATTGACACTGACAGAAAGATCAGTATAAAACCAGCAAAAGTGATTTGCGATCATCCAACCAGCCAACACATCTCTATGGGAAGAATGAGAGTACAGGGAACAGGGAAGGGACAAACCTCAAGAAATCCTACAAATTCTGTTGTTTAACATAAAAGTTTGTTGGTGATTTCAGTATCAACACAGTTATAAGAGCAGTCCTTATCAGCAACATTTCATATGCAAATGTTTTCTTATTGCATTCAATGACAAGACAGATTTACATTTGCATCTTTTCAACCCCAAAGTTCAAAGGTTTAATGCAAAAAACCATTTTTTTCCTTAAGCTTAAGGTAATTCATGGGTATGACCCTCTCAAAATGCTGTATTTCATACATAGATAATAGCAGTGCAAGAGAAAATAGAAACCTAACTGAAGTCTGACTAAAGATAATTATGTAAGATATTTAATAAGATTTTATATATCTCTGTCCTTTGGAGCCTGACTGTTCTGGAGTAGGATAGAGCCCTACTCCATACTGTTGTTGGAATTTGGTGTGGTTTTGAGGTGAGGTTGGAGTTTTTTAGTTTGTTCTGCAAAACTTTGAGCCATTTGATGAGGCCACTCTCCTAAAAAACCCTAGCACTAATTTGGACCATGTGCTGAAAAACAAAAGCCTTTCTTTTTTTGCATCTTTGAGAAAACATACAACTGGCTTGACTTTCAACTGCACATATGCAAAATGCTAAAGCTGTTGTACCAGGACTTTTCCTGCCTCTCAGAGCTGCCAGAATAATTGACACTAGTATTCTGTATGCTGAGAGGCAGCAGTCCAAAAAACAGAATTGATTTTCAGCATACAAAACTAAACGTAAACAAGTACTGGCTGTGTTCTCAGAACTTCTGTAGAGGTTTGTGTTTCTAAGACTCTACTGAATTGCAGTCAAAAATCAAGACCCCACAATTCCAATAGAGATTTGTAGGGAACAGTATGTTTTATTTACAGGGCTGGATGCATGCAGGGATTTCCTGTCAAAGGGCATGCGCGCCCCTGAGAACTCCAGATCCTTTTTTATTACTCTTACAAATTTACATATTCATGGAATTCCACAATAGGTTTATGTATCTTCATTCTGCTGATTTCACATTACACTTACAGCTAGTTACACTTGTACTCAGTTTTTGTCAGAAAGTACAGAGAGAACTCCTGGGTCACTCTGTGCTGTCTGTTTCAAGGTCTGAAGAGTCTTTCTTATCTCTTATCTCTTTAGCTTGGAAATTTGCATTCTTTCTCCTTAGCTGGGGCAGTTTTGCTAGTGCTGCAGTTACTAGAATAAACAGCATATTTTACTTATGTTAGCAAGCTCAAAGCAGCACATTTCACCTGAATCCAAATGGATTTTCTACCCCGTTAAATTTTTACTCTGTTTCACTACAGAATTGATGAAAAGTTGAAGTAAATTACCAGTTTCCAGAACTATCTCATCTTAATCTATAGTTTGAAGTGAGGTAGGAAGAAGTCTGCACAGTGTTGTTTTTATCCATATTCCACCTAAGTCCTACCTAGCTGTCTTCCTCAACTTCCTACCTCACTAAAAGCCAACCTTAGCAAAGGCTAAAAAGATAAGTCACCAAATAAACAAATACTCATGCAAATTTTTATTTTTAAGAGCTGTGGTGTAAAAATTACAGTCATTACGAACATGTTTGGTGCTGCATGAAAAAAAATATCCTGAAAGAAATACATACTGTATACTGCTTTATATAGTCCTACTTTCCTTTCTGAATTTCCCAAGTTGTGCTGCATAACCTGCAGTTTTTGTATGGGAAACAGTACTTTGGTATGCACATCCCATCTTTCTTCAGATACTGCTTTTATTTTTGGGACTATATCTTAAATCATAAGACAGGATTATCATAGTTCTGCTGCTAGTACTTGATCTTTGATTTTAAGTCTTTAATTTTTATTTGCTGTTTCTACTTTAAACCATACATAAGGCTGTGTAAACTGTAAATACACAAAAGCAGACTCTATGATTCTATGAGACAAATTGCTCTCAAGTATAGCTTCAGGACCTTCAGGTGCATTTTTACAAATGAAAGTAAGCAAGAACTAATCAACATGTACTTATGCATCTTTTAAATTATCTCTATATGACTATATGGTTTTGTCACTACAATCTAATGACTGCTACACAGATAACCCACACAGTTGTTCAGAATTTGCTTCAGAATTGTTCAGAATCAGCATCAGTTCAGCTTCATAGCAGGTCCCAATTATGAGCTTCATAGCAGGTCCCAATTTTGGACCAGCATAAACAGATATGCTCAGTGTTTGTGCAGCAACTAGAAAGTCGGAGGTACACAGCAGCCAAATACTTCAATTTCATGTGGCCAGAAAAAGATGAAATTGAAAATCTGAGCCAAGCAAGGCTCTGGGACACTTTCTAGGTCTTAGCACTTCTTACAGTTTGTTCAAGAATGGTAAGCCCTTAGTGCCATACTAGAGAAAAATGGTGATGAATCTTCAAAAATTCCTACTGCAACCCAAATTCTCTAACACAGAAGACTACTGAATCGCCTTTCTTTGACCTTTGAAAAGGTACAATACAATCAAACTGTTGACTGGTAGCCTTTTTACATTTGGATTAAGGTCTAGGCAGCTGATACAGTATATTCTGAATTATCTAATCTCATCTCACATAGCTACTACTAAAGGCAATTCTCCATGTTATTAGTTTACATTGTCTTGCACTGTGAGGCAGCATCTTAAAGAGAAGTAATTTGATGGTAATTAAGTGGCTAAGTCACCTGGTAATGCACACGGAAAGCAAATAACCTCTATATACCTCAGGTGCTCTTGACTTTACTAGTGAGAAGTCTAAAAGTTGATTTTAAAACAACATGAACATCCGAGCTTCGGAGCATCCAATGGTCAGGAAAGAGAATAGAATTAATGTGTTAAGCCTCCAAGAAGTTCAAATTCTCCATAATGCAGGGAATTTCTTTCTTAGACACTACCCCCATTTCTTCTAGTAAACTAGATGTATTCTTCCAGAGTACAAGCAGTGGGTATAAAAACATCAAAAATGAAGCTAACAATGACAAAGAATGACAAAACTGGTCAAAAGATGGCAGAAAGTGAAAGCAATATGATATACAGGACATACTAGAAACCTGAAACATAATTTAGAAACAATAAAATAACAGGAAAAAGATTATGTGTAGTAAGAGAATAATTTAGATTGCAAAAGACCTCAAACATCATTAAGTCCAACAACTTACCAATCACCACCTTGTCACTTAGGCTATAGCACTAAGTACAATATCCAGTTACTTCTTGAACAACTCTAGGATGGTGACTCCACCACCTCCCTGAGCAGTCTGTTTCAATGCTTAACAACTCTTTCCAAAAAGAAATTATTCTTGATGCTCAGAAAAATTAACCTCAGCTGGTGCAGCTTGAGGCTATGTCCTCTTGTCCTATCTCTTGTTACCTGGAAAAGTGTCTGACCCCCAGCTGGCTATCCCCCTCCTTGAAAGGCAGTTGTAGAGGGTGGTAAGTTTACACCTGAGCCCCCTTTACTCCAGGCTAAAGACCCCCAGCTCCTTCAGCTGCTTGTCACAGGACTTGTGTCCTTCACCAGTTCTGTTCCCCTTCTCCAGACATGCTCCAGTCCCTCAGTGTCTGTCCTGCAGTAAGGGGGCCAGAACTGGGCACAGGATTTGAGGTGTGGCCTCAGCAGTGCTGACTGCAGGAGGATGAACCCCTTCCACAGTCTTTCTGATAAAAGAAATATCAGATGTGGTCCTGACAACCACACTACTTATGATCCAAGCCAGGATACCATCTGCCTTCTCAGCCACAAGCTGGCTCCTCTTCATCTGCTGTCAACCAGCACCCTGAGGTCATCTTGTGCTGGGCAGCTTTCCAGCTACTCTGCCCCTGCCTGTATCACTGCCTTGGCCTGCTGTGACCCAAGGGCAGGACTAAGCACTTAACCTTGTTGAAGACTGATGGCAGAAAAGAGCAATATAGGCAGCAGACTGAAAATACTACTACTACTACTATTACTACTACTACAACAAAAGCACAGTGGAAAACTACTGAGAAGATGAGAGGCTTGTGCAAGGGATGAATGAAGAACACATCTGACATTGACACATACGCATACCAGACATTGGCACAAATGCTTACAAGAGAGCCGGTGGACAACAAACCATTCTGGTTCACACATCAAGTCAGGAGACAATGAGCACCAAGTTTTTTCTATCTTACTGCCTTGTGAATCCCAGTAGTAGCTTCAAAGCAATTTGTTTCCTTGCTTTGTGACAGGGATTTAATACTAATAAATTTGCTTGGGTGTTTTACTGGTAAACACACATACTGTATTTTTGAAACAATGTTTCTTTTGTGTCTGCTGATTTTTTTTAGTGGACTTACATACCTGGAAAAAACTCTACTTGTAAGCATACATAGAGGCTTTTCTAAATACTCATATACAGTGATTAACAAGCCTAATTTGAAAGATTTTGCAGAAATCCATAGTATGAACTATAATAAAGTCACCAAATCTGCAAAAAATCATGGTAAACTGCTAAACATGCTGAGCTTAAGAAATAACCAATCAACTACCACACGTACCTTTTGCAAGACCATGCACTAGGAGGTTTTTTTAATAGCTACTTAGTGGTTATTCTCTACTATTTTTAATGCTACTCCAAAGATCCACTACAGTGCCAATTTAATTAAAAGTAGATTAAAACTATGGTATTCAGCACAATCTGATCTGAAGTAGCATCAGATCATTATTTCCTACTTAGGAGAGTAATTCTATTTTTAGCCTCTAAGGTAGAGCACACAAAGTACATACATTTATTTCAACTTTAAAACCAGTATCTCATCTGTTGTGGAAACAAAGCTAGGACCTACAAATATAAGAAATTGAAAATATGAGACGAACTCTGCTTCACCTTCTACTTAACTTTGCCATTCATTTCAGAACAGAAACAATGTGAAAATATATTTTTAGTAACGTTTCTCTAAAATTTTCTTATCAATGTTTATGCATCCTGAAATTTTTCTTTTATGTAATATTATATTTGTTTCCTTACCACCTGAAACAAAAACACAGTATGGTATGTTTGGGGACAGTGAGAATCCAAACAATACAAGAGAGATGCCATTGCACCACTCTGCGCCAAAATATATGTGCAAAATGATGTGTTGGGAAGGTAACCAGGATAGAGAACTGCACAGGACAACAGAAACTCTATGCATAGGGCAAAGGGAAGTCATGGCGTGGTGATAATATTGCAACAGACCTGACGAGACTTATGTCACGCATCCATAGGTCTTCAGCTGCCTAAATTCTATCAGCAAGATCCTAGTAAGTTTGTCTTGACTAATTCCCTTATAAAGTGCAGTACCAGATAAGGATGCTTAGACTACAGTGGAGATAAATGTTATTCCACACCTGTCATGTCTAATGTCCTGCTACAATGAGCTTAATGGAAGCTTCATTGTGCACTTTTTTAAGTAAGAGGCTTTCATTCATGTACACATGCCAAATGGAGACTGGAATTGTATCACTGGAATAATTTTTTTCATAGCTAAAAGTCAATGTAGAACCCATAGAGGTTTTTGCCATGGCTTTAACAACAAACCATGCTGTGCTCTGTAGCACAGGTCAACATCAAAAGGCCATCATCTATTTCTTTGACAGCAGATGAGAAATTTCACCTGAGCTGTATGTTACATCACTAAAAAATAACTAAGATTCATGGAGTAAGCCTTCAGGCAGATATCAGATTCCAATGACAAATTTCACGCTGTTTTTTGATTAGATTCCAGTGACAAGAAAGGGGTTCAGGTATTTTTTAATCACACATGCATTTTTATTATTGTTCATCTTGTAGAACAAACAATTTAGCTTGAAGTGCTTTCCTGATTTCTTCCTGGCAGCCATGTTCTTTGAAGTTTAGATTTTGTTTCCATAATAGAAAGACAGTTCGG
Source organism: Vidua chalybeata (assembly GCF_026979565.1). Classification (NCBI taxonomy): domain Eukaryota; kingdom Metazoa; phylum Chordata; class Aves; order Passeriformes; family Viduidae; genus Vidua; species Vidua chalybeata. The sequence goes on along the minus strand of NC_071570.1, from coordinate 15,518,265 downwards.
TACAAAACAAATCCCTTTGTTTAGTACTGTTTACATCACCACTAAGGCTGCAAATGCCACAGAGGGAAACTGGAAAATCTGGAAAATAGGAGTTCTTGGACATTTCAATTTTTATTAATTGTATGGAGGTCTACTTTGATAGCACTTCCCAGTATTCACTACTGTCACACTATATGAAATTATTTTTGCCCATCTTGCATTTGTGATTATATGTTGGAAGAAAGTAAATTGAGGAGGTTTAACAAAAATCCTCCCCAAATTAGTCATGCCTAGTCAGAATGTTAATTTAAGACTTTGAATGATTATAAACTGTCATTTTGTGAAATAAGCACAGATATAATCCTAAAATAGATGTATACCACTCCTTAATTCAATTTTGTACGTGTATATTCAGATATGTTCGTGCACCTTATGCATACAAACATGTACACAGACATATAGTATAATAAGCTAAAAAGTAAAAATCACTTTCTTAGAAACAGAAAGTTATACATAGTTGTTCATTGCTACCATGTACTTACTATTTAGTTGAATCTGATAATTGATATTCCCGTCGTCTATCGTAACACTCCTGAATTCCAGGGTCATTCCATAAGCTTCTTATTGCATCTACATATGGGTTCTCAAAACTTGACACCTTCTCTACATCAACTTCTCGAACTAATAGTGCATGAACCTAATTCAAAACAAACAAAACAGTAAAGTGGACCTCATTTTCTATGTTTACATACAGCTCATATACAATGAACAGGATTAATAATTCTTCACATTGATTGTATCACCAACATGTATGTTCAATTTGAAAAATCAAATATCATGAAGATGATTGTGAAGATGCAAAAAGGAGTTAACTTTTAAGCTAACATCACAGGGAGTGAAGTTGTGCTTGGGAAAATTGCATCTTCTTACATTTCTTTCTTTTGGGACACCAATAATTGTTACCATAACATTGAAACAAAGAAAAAAAAATAACAGACAAAACTGAAGGAATCTGTAGTACCACCAAAATCAAACTGGTCATTAAGATTTAACTACTGACAGTTCAACTCAGTTGTTTCACAAGCAAAATCTAGATGGTGTAGGAGACTGTTCAGTTCAATACACTTTTGATAACAGCAGACACTTTCCATGGCCTTCTGGGAATATAAGAATTTCCCCTTTATTTACCAGAAATCTTGTAAACATTTACTCAATTATTTTTGGAAAACAATGTCTCATACATTTAGGATCTTCCTCATGGGTTTCTACAATTATTTAAAACAGGATTCCAGAATAAGAAAACTAGAATTTTTGGGAATTGTAATCATGACATCTCCACTTGAGAAGATATTGAAATAGCAACTAAGTCTTCTCCTTTATTCCCCTCAGAAAACTATGGGCAGGGTTAAAAACTGATTCTGAGCTTCAACAGTGTAACAGCTTTATGCTGTTTTTCCTGGCAATACTCTTTTTGCCACAATCCATTATATACTTACAAAAGTGTGGATTTTTTTGGATCTAGGCTTCATCACCTCAGTCTTCTACTTATTATCTTTACTATCATCTCTTATTTTTATACTAATGGGAAAATAATGGAAAATAATTTCCATTTTCCCATGCAAAATAATTCCCAAGTTACTAGGAGATACCTGATCCTACAGAACCTACTGCAAAAGAGCTGAAAAAGTTCTAGCAATTCAGCACTATTACTAAGAAAAAGGTTCATACTTTGGTTTGTAAGACTATGTTAATGGTGGTTAGATTTGCATAAGATCAGTGAGTTGACATTTCACTACTGTGAAGCACTTGTTTTCTTTGGCTATTTTTGTGCATTTAAATTAAACTAGGTTTTACCAAACTGCTGTATGTATTTTCCTGAACTACCACAGTGGTTATGACAAAAATAGCAGTTAGATGAATAAGCTGAGTAAATAAAAATGTTTAATGTCAGAAATGTATTTCACTTTTCCAGCTATAGGAGGAACTAAATCAGTCATCTTTCTTTGGTTTGGTTGTTGGGCTTTTTTTGTTTTTGTTGTTTTTTTTTTTTTTTTTTTGTAAATCAGAGTAAATCTTCAGAATGAAACACTAGTCAAACCTCTGAGACAAAACTTCACCAATATAGCCTTTGTATGAAGCAAAAATTCCCAGAGATCTATTAGAAGTCAGAAGACTGGCCTGTCTTTTCTCCTGGACAATTCATTGATACCATTGAAAATGGAAGGGTAAAGCAACCAAGAAGTAGAGCATGTTTTCCAAATGCCTGATTTGTAATAAACATGCCAGGAAAGTCTCTCCATAAACATGGTATGGGAAAAGCCACAGACCCTTTCTCTCTTCACTTTGTTTTTTTATTTGTATGTTTGTCTCCTTTGAAAAGCAGGCACCACCTAAGGACTGTAGGGGATAGCCACCCCAGAAATCCAATGTTGCCACAGGCTACTGCAGTCCTGTGGCTGAACTGAATTATGAACCAGAAACTGTTTTCAAGCAGGATTTCAGACCTAGCTGACAGACGGATAAAGAAAGCCACTGAGTGAACAGAAGAAACTAAGAAATAGATCATCTGCTTCCTGCCAAATGTCTACCAATGGTGGTTTTTTTGTGAAACTCCCCCAAACCTGAATTAATTTTAATGGACTGATGGACAAAAAAAGCAAAGAACTACTTTGTTCAAAAGTGAAGAACTACTTAAATGTTTCCTTACACATTATGTTTTTATTGCTAAAAACCATTCACTGCCTAGCTTTGTTTGAGATCAGGTCACCAGACAAAGTAAGAAAAAGAGAACATTATTGACACAGTTGGAATGGATAATATAATAAAATAAATACAATAATATCACTTTCCTTAAGCAATGTCTTTGGCTTCCAGATCATACTATATGATACAAAAAATATGAATGTGAGCTAAAGTTTCAATTTCAGAGATGAAGCAAGTTCGAATTTTCTACAGGAGTGAGTTTTAGAAAGTCGGGACCTACCCAGATAGCATATTTGTAAGTACATTTTCAAGAATTATATGCGCGAACATCCAAAATTATAACATACAAAAATTTGTGGGAGACCTCGAAAAGAGATTTGAAGTAGCTTCAGATCGAAAATGTTTGTAATTTAATGGATAACACTTCCCTGCCCACTCTACCATGCAATTTTCTTGTATTTATATTACTATATTAAAACACTGATGTGACTTCAGGTGTTCATGACTACAAAACTTACATGTTCCTGTCTAAAAATCATGCTACAGTTTTCATTAAACATCTCTAATTTGGAGTGTTTTATATTTTGTTAAAACATACTAAGACAGAGAATCACAGAATACCCTGAATTGGGAGGGACCCATGAGAATGATGAAGTCCAACTTCCAGCCTTGTGCAGGACACCCCAAGAGTCACACCATGTGACTGAGAGCATTGTCCAAACACTTGTTGAACTCTCTCAAGCTGGTGCTGTGGCCCTGGGGAGCTGTTCCAGTGCCTAACCACCCCCTGGGTAAAGAATCTTTTCTTAATATCCAGTTTAAAACTCTGTTGTGGAGTTTCAGGCCATTCCCTCAGGTGCTGTCACTGTTACCACAGAGAAGAGATCAGTGCCTGCCCCTCCTCTTCCTCTCATGAGGAAGTAACTGCTATGAGGTCTCCCCTCAGTCTCCTCTTCTCCAGGCTGAACAGACCAAGCAACTACAGCCACTCCTCACAAGGCTTCCCCTCAAGGCCCTTCATCCTCCTCATGGCCCTCCTTTGGACAATCCCTAATAGTTTAATATTCTTGTATTCCGGCACTCAAAACCACACACTAGACTCAAGCTAAGGCCACCACAGCGTAGAGCAGAGCAGGACAACCACCACATTCTAAAATCCCAGCTAGTGAATGACAATGCCACAGTAACTTTGGATGATCCCAACACTTTCTGGTAGGTTGAACTTAAATGCAACTATGGATGTCTAGTGTAACTCTTAAAGACTGAGAATACTGCAGCTCTCAGACAGTATGTGCTATATGGTAATTTACATATAAGGCTGCCAAACCCTCACAAAATCTGTTAGAGCACCATCTTCCTCACCATGGCTCCACCTGCAACATGAAGATATAAACAACAGTAAAGGCACAAAGGGAAAAATAAGGGCGTATAACAGCTTCTTTGTTTCCTCATAGTAAAATGATGAAATCTCAGTTGGGTGAACTAAAATCCATCAGAATTTCAAAGTAACATACACAGAACCTGTGTAAGCTAACCTGTGACGTGGATCTATGTTCACTTTAGTAACACCATACTCAAATGTTTAAAATACACAAACATGCAAATGAAAACAGTGTATACAATTTGCACTCTAAGTACTACAAAACTCTCATGAGTTCCCATAATTAAATAATATTTTAATGACCCTATGACCAAATTGGTTATTTGCAAAACATCCCCAAGGATTAAGGTATGGAATAAGCAGATGTAAACTGTGCAGATAAACAGTTCCATGAAGGAAGTAAACTCTTCCATAAAGGCAAGAAATTGTATGCCATTTCTGCGGACCTACTCAAAAATACATCTCCAAAAATTACTAACATAACTGTAGTATTCTGGGGCATTTTTTCACCTCCATGGAAGTCTTAATTACCCAAGTATTTCCAATATTATGCCTGTGTCTGGTATATAAGGCAATTTACCAGGGATATAGTACCATTTCAGATATACTGGCACTTCAGAGACTTGATGCTTGATGTAAATTACAGATATAACTTTGGTTTTCAAAAGCAAAATGAAATTGAAATGTATTCTGATATTTGAAATTATTTGACTACATTTAATTAAAAACATTACAGTAATTTCTAGTCATCTTTTATTCCCTGTGCTGCTGGAATATGAAGAAAAAACAGCTGAAACAAAAAATGTCTGTTATTTGAAGAGGGGGGGAACATCTCACTCCCTTTCTCTGCTACACAAGATTTAAACTCCACAGAGATTGCATTATCTCCTCAAATGCAGTGATATCAGAGGCAAAAGAGAAAATTCACCTTCAGATTTTAAATGTTAATTCTCCTTTTATATTTTTCACCGGCTCTAGTTATTCCACCTATAGATATAAACTATGAAGATTTATTAAACAGAAATTATAGGCTCTTTTATACTCTCTTTTAAAAGTTTCATACCTCTAACTCTCCAGATCCTCAAGACTTTTGCTTACTTTCTTTCTTAGAAGGAGAGCTCATTAAGCATTACAACTTTTAAATGCTACAACTTTACTTGTTAATGACTGTGTAAGGTATTACACTCTTCAAATACTGGCATGGCTATAAAGCTAAGCTGGAAGATGACATCACTGTGTAAAACTGAACAGCAGGTTGCAAAAACCTACCACAAAAAAAAAAATTGTAACTAATATTTACTTTTGTGTGTGTGGCGTGTTACATTTCAATGGATTATAAATTAGGCACTTTCACACCTCCTGCAGGTATTAAATGTAGCACCTTAGATGAAATTTTCACACACTGGTTCTAAAGTTTTGCACCTAGTGAATACTTTCCTGATGTGTGCTGTAAAATTGTGTAGTTTTTGCTGTTGAGGATCCTAGAAACAGAAACAGCTTTATTCTCTGGAAATATTCTCTCATTTCTGCTTTGTAGACCTGGGGAAATTCTGCAGCTGACTTTCTGAAATACCTCTATGGATCAACCAACAGCCACAGCCTTTCTACTGCTTTAGTAAATCACTGCCAAAGAGCTGTTTTTGTGTTGTTAGGAGACTAGGTATTCTGCCCTGAAATTAGTCAAGCCTGTCTAAACATCTTACTTGTTACATTCACTTCTAAAATATGTCAAAAAACCCAAACAAACGCCACACATGCAATTTTATTCTAATTGTAAACAATAGCTTCAATTACAGGATTTATTTATATATATTTAACTGCTTGATTAGGAGTGTATGACATTAATTCACAATTCAATTTATTTTCCAGGCTGCGCAGAATTCCTTTTTAAAGAAAACAGAGCAACAAGTAAAATACAGCCCATGTAAGTAAAGAGAGAGATCCAAAATAACTAGGAAAAGCTATTTTTGCTAAGTTACTATTGAGTTTAATTAGTAAACAGTCCCCTTAAGTCATGTTTTGACTTGTTTTCCAAATGTTACTTTTACTGACAAATTTTCAAAGGTTTTCAGCAGCTGATGAAATTTTGGGATTAACACTGGCTCAGATAAGTCCTTAAGATTCTCAAGGATACAATGGAATATACCTACTAATATTCTGACATTTTTAAAAATTAATTTTAGCATTTGAACTCTAACACTGATAATCTGAACATAAAATTAAACCAATTTTTTTTCTTTTAGACATAGTCACTAGCAACAAATTACAATCTCATCAAGTCCTCATAATTAATAACTGACAAGGACAAACAGGTAAAATCATCTTCTAGCAATGAAGCCTATCTACAAATTTAATTCAAATCTTCAGTGACAGAAACTAACAAAAACCCTTTCAGATTTGAACCAGCATAGGCAAGAACTGGCAAAAAGCACTCTTCTCACAACAATTTTTGTAGCTAAAAGGAATGATCTAAGTTACTGCTCCATCTATAATAAGCTAGTATTATCACCAAGTAATACCTGAATATTTACAACAACACATTCGAGCATGGAGCTCTAAGCAAACTGGTCTAGTGGAAGATGTCCTTGTCCACAGCAGGGGGGTTGAAACTAGATGATCTTTAAGATCCCTTCCAGGCCATTCTATGTATATACAATAATATTTTTAAAAAGATATCAATGTTCTAAGTATTTTTTCCCTATTTTTTCTTTTTTTTTGGTGTGTTCTTTCTCTTCTTTTTTCTCCTGAGGACAACTTTTAAGCTGAGATCATCCAACCATTATTGTGCTATAATCCTACAAATAATTACTGCACACACAACATATAACAAAATACTTCTCCTGCTTCATAAACATCTCATATTTTAGACCTTTATAATATGCTTACAGTGGTCAATAAATCTTGCAAATGGTAAATTTTTCTGCCAAATTTTTGTATAGTGGTTCAGTTGAATTTATGGAAGAAAAAGTAGTGAAACATGGACATGCTGAAACTTTCATTCCATTTACAAGCAAAATAACCATCTGTACTTCTTCACAAGCCTCCAAGAATCTGCTCCTTCAGTCAATCACTGCAGTACAAGACTAACTGCATTAAAAAATAAAATAGAAGGACAATATTCCAGTACTAGAATTCTCACTTAACAAGCATACCATTGAACAGATCTCACCGGAGCCTCACTCCTGTGCCTTGGTCCCGCACGACAGACTTTTACTTTTAAGAGTACAAGCAGTAACAGCCTTGCTTGGTCTCATGGATTCAAACACCTAGAACTGAGAAGACAATGCGCCTCTCACAGAGGTCATGGCCAGTTGAATCAGACAGTTTAGCATCTACTTGCTTACACAAGAAAATTGCAGGAATTGCACTGCATTTCAGACCTAGAGAAGAACCTATGGTGAACCTAGGGCAACAAACAGCAGGCTCCTTTTAAGGAAATGTCCAGGTTTTGGCTAGGATAAAGTTAGGTTTCTTCTTAGCAGCTGGTACAGTTTTGGATTTAGTATGACAATAATGTTGATGACACATTGATCTTTTAGTTGCTGTTAAGTACGTTTACTCTAAGTTAAATTTCCCATTCTCTGTCAGCCAGCAGGTGCACAAGAACCTGAAAGGCAGCACTGCCAGGATAGGTGATCAGCGCTATCAAGGGGAAATTCCACACCACAGAACGTCATGGCCAGTATATGAACCAGGGAAAGTCAGCTGAGAATGCTGAGAATACTGGGGAATGGGCTAGGCATCGTTCAGCAGGTGCTGAAAAGTTGTACTGGGCAGGTCTTGTTTCTTTTAGGTTTTGCTCCTCTCTTGCACTCCTTTTCATTCCTATTATTATGATGTTTTATTTTGATTCAGCTATTCAACTGCTCTCAGCTCAGCCAATGAGGCTTAATATTTTTTTCCTCTGACTCTTCTACCCACCATGGATGTAGTGATCAAGTGGCTGTGTGGTACGTAGTGCTAGGCTGGGATTAACCAGGACAAGGAAAAACGTAATTATATCAGTGTTTCAATTCAGGAGAGAAAGTACTATGTGGAAAAATAATCCTCTACACAACTCATACTAATTAGAATTGTCAGATGTGATAAGTTTAAAAACAAAAAGAAGTTTAAAACTGTAAGTTTAAAAACATAAAAGAAAAGTATTTTGCCTCCATATTTTTAAGTCACACTTTTTTATCTTCAAAGAAGCAGAGTGCCCTCTGCTGACTAATACATAACAGCAGACTGGTATTTCTAGAAATATCAGAGAATTGGGAGGGTCCCTTTCAAAATAATGAATGATTCCAGCAGGAATTTTCCTCTGTAAAAATTGCAACTAACTTAAATGGTTGCATTTGTGTGCTGTCCAACCAAGAAGACTGTCTTTCTAAACAATTACCTCACTTCTTGGAAGTAAACTCTGAAAGTGAGCTTCAGACTTTACCCTAGGCATGCAAAGATACATGACACCCTATCAGCTTGTTATTTGAGTGTGCTCATTAATCACTTGATGTTTAGGACAATGAGTTGGCAAGACTGAAGTAAGGGGGCAAAATGGAATCTCAGATGAAAATTTGTTGTATAGAGCAGAGTCACACAAGAATCAATTTAGTCCCACAATGTTAAAGACAGCAAGCCAATATTATTTTCTCTAGAGAAACCACAGACATATTAAACCACGGTGATGAGTAACTATTTGAAAAATGCCTCGAGGGAAAATTAAAACAAAGTTTTATGCCATGTGTGACCTAAAAAAGTGATAGCTTCCTTATAAATTAGGTACTATCTTCTCCATTCCTAGAAATGGACTGTATTTGTGCTGGCTGTTATCAGACACCAAAAAGAACTTATTTAAAGGAGGATGGCAAAACACTGCTGACTTCTCTTTCAAGGCTTCAAGCAAAACACCAATAAAACACATCTTTCCAATATTGAAAACATTGAAACAAGTAATCTATTTTTAAGAGCTTGAAAAGCTACTCACTTTGCTGTCTGGTGTGTGTAAAATTGATTCATATGTATTTTTCAATTATTAACTAAGCTTACTAACTATTCAGTATTTACAGTGCGAGGTCTCAGTAGCCTTTTAAACAACCATTTGGGCAGGCTTATTTATCCACCAAAGCACAATTGAATGAGACTCCGAGGAGAAAAAAGGCATGTTCTTTATAAATGTACCATCAGTCATCACATGAAAGGAAATAGGTTTTTGAAGGGCTATGTTTGTATCCTTATAGTACATTCTTAATAACCTACATGGTTTATTTGAAAGCCTGCGCTTTCAATAAGAATGATATCTATGTGAATGTAAACCAAATTGAGGGCTTTTTTGAATTAATTTTGATTAAATTTTATCTGGAAGAAATGAGAGGTGAGTAACACAGGTGTAAAAGTCACCAATACAGTCTACTGAGAAAAACTGTCTCCTCATTACTAGTATAGCAAGGTTTCTGAATTCAGTCACCCAATATACTCTGGAGATTCTCCAAGCAACGAGATGAAGATCTAAAAGTGAACATGAATGATGAAGTAAACAGTCACATCCAGACAATCACATCGCGTCTCCTGAAGTCAACAGGTTCTACTTAACCACAAATATCTAATTTTACCCTCTTTTTTTTGTTGTTGTTTGTTGGTTTCAGAAATGTCCAAGGCAATTTCCCAGAAAATCTTCAAAACAAATTTATCAAGTTAATTTAGGGAAGCTGTTGATGTAGAAAAGACATGCTGTTTGAGTTATATCCTGCTATCCAGAAAGAACGTTTATTAATAGGCCTTATCTGCCCTGTTCACAAGTATTATCAGAGACAGGCAGCTACTTAGGAAATCAGCATGCAACTACGACACACATACAAAGAAACATTTTTAGTTGGAATTACAGTATTAATGCAAATGCTGGTAGTAAGACTGAACTGGATAGTTACCACAAATAACCTATAATTAGTCTTTAGAACAAAATATTTAGTTCACAGTACGAAAAAGTAAAAGATTTTGTTAAAAAAGCTAGGAAAGCACTCTTGCTTTAAGTTATCACCTGATGCTATCATTAAAATTTGTTTTCTTCAGTGGGCTTTAAACTCTCTATCAATATGATAATAACCCTAATTACTTTTTAGACAGGGTAAATAAGTATTTTGTTTCAGACTTCTGGCATAAAATGAATCACAAATTGGATCAAACATTAATAACATTTAGCTTCACTGGATAATTATAGTACATTGATTTAGTGCAATTTCCCAACTGCAGAACACATCTCCAACTAGGAACACTTTTGCACTTTTGCAGGTAGGTCAGGACATTATTAATCAAATAAAAGAGAGCATTGCTGGAGGGGAGGAAGCAGAAGAAGCTTTATGCTGGTTTTGCAACCACTCAACACCTTCTTTAGAAGTGCTGATCACTAAATCTGCAAAGCACGTAGCCCCACAATCACTCAAATTTGCACTGATGGTGACTGACCTGACAGCCCATGCCACAGCACCTGGCAGTTTGTGCATCTAGGTATGTGACCACTGATGTCTTTCAACGGTCTCAGCAATATTACATACAAAGCAGCAGGAGACTTGCACAGGACAAAACACTCTTCCACAATTGTCATCACAAATCCTAACATGGAAATGCTATCAGAGGAGGGTAAAAGTTTAAAAGGCTAAAAAGTTGGAAAATACAGTTGGAGAAGAACAATGGCTCTGACACTTTCTTTGTACATTGGTGAGCTGTCCTTCACACTATTAATAATACAATAATATATATAACAATATATATAGTAGAACATAATAAATTTATATAATAATATAAATAATATTCAAATGACTGAGTTAAAATATAGATTTAGTTAAAAAGGTCAACATTGAACAGATAGAGAGAGAACACTTAATGATGCATGTTAACCTGGTAACTATGGAATGTAATATAGAATGCCCCTTGTAATAAAGTCTGAATTTTATGATCTAAATGCAGTTATATATTGGTTCAGACATCAACATAACAATGTTACAGCATCTCCTATTCTATAAAAGTACTCTCAGTTGCAGTCTGTCATACCATCAAAACTGGGTTTTAACCAAAATCGACTGGCTGTGGATTATAGTGGATTTACAGTAGCTGAATAATTCACTACACTGGCATCACACAGGTGGCATTATGTTTAACTGTTTAAAAATCAATTGATGGAAAGCTAGAAAATTCACAGCACAATTCTAAGAAAATACTAAACTTTCTCTTATTTGTGTCATGGGACAAAGGAACCACATAATTTATGTTTTCCAGAATATTTCAGTGCTGTTTCCCCTGCATCTTCTTCGTTTCAGTGATTTCCTCTGATCGCACATTTGTTGTAGCTATTAAACTGCTCCATATTGAATTGTTTTATTCTAAAATATGGCTTTAAAAACTGTCTTAGGTTGCAATGCAAGATGTACCCAGAAGTATGTATTCTATTACCATCTGTTAAAACCAGGTGGGGCAGTGTTCTTTATCTCTTCCATGACCCACCCCTTAAATCCAGGGGGATATCTTCTGTTAATGGGCTAGCTGTTAAAACCAGGTGGGGCAGTTTTCTTTATCTCTTCCAGGACCCATCCTCCCTTCAGGGGGATATCTTCTGTTAATGGGCCATTGAGTCTCACTGCATGACTGATAAAAATTACATCATCCTATTGTGAGATGCTCCACCCAGGGGGAGGAGCCAAGCATTCCTACCTGGATAAAAATCTGGTACTTGGAACACCACAGTCAGCCTTTCCCACTGGATTCCTAGAGAAGACTAGACCCATCTACATCACCACTGGCTCTTCAGAGGAAGATGAGACCCTTCCACAGGATCACTGCTTCAACAGAACCATATTTATCACCCCAAAAGGACTGCAGCCACCATTTAATCAGACTTCTACCAACACCCTGACTAACAGGCTGCCAGGGTGTATTCTGACTCTGTCAGTGTTTCTGTATTATTGCATTTATTTTAATTTTCCTATTAAACTGTATTTCTGACTTGGGATCCCGCACTGGTTTGCTTTCAAACCAGCACAAAACCCAATGAAAACCACAACAAAAACCCTCAGAAAACAGGATATTAAATTCTGTTAGAAGATTTTTTTTCCCCATGCAGTATTCAGTCTTCTTCTTCGATGAAAAATACTCTTATTATTGTTCAAAATTTAGTTTTTCACAGTACAGAAAAGACTTCCTTATTCAGAGCACCTATGATAAAGTTACCAGTATATCCAGAGGTCCCAGTAATTCACCACCAAAAGAAATATTTATCCAAATGTAAATTTGGAACAGCAAATTTACATTTTCCTAAGAGACTATTCACAGAATAGTAAAATCACTCCATTCTATAAAGGAAAAAAGTTAGCATTTTGAGGTCAGCAATTCTTTTGCTCTTGTTAGACCATACTCTTTTCAGTTTAAGCAGCAGAAAGCTGCAAGTATCTGCAGTATTTCCTGTTGAGGGTCAGCACATGACTCAAATTTAATGGAGGGAAAAAAAATCACATAAAGAACAAAACAGTTTGGACAAGAACAAGAGGCTCTGCCTGTGCACACTTCTGTGGCTGTTGGTCTGCAGAAGCCACCTTGGCCTCCTGCACTACCTGCACTACAATATTACAAGTACTGCATAGTGCTGAGGTCAGGTCCCAAATACTGCCTCAGCTCTGACAAGCCACTTGGAAAACACCTTAGCAAAGAAAAAAGTTAACTAGGTTTGTTTAAAAACTTAACTAGGTTTGTTGAAAAACTTAACTAGGTTTGTTTCCTTGTTTGTTGACACGGAAACACAAGTCTAACAAGAATTCAACTCTGACCCAATGAAGACCAAGGATTTGACAAGCACTATAATCAAATTGTGTTTATATACATTTGTGGTTGTTGTCTCGGTGCTTTCAGAGATGTATCACTGCTTGTTTTTCTCCCACATAATTTATTGTCTAACAGGAATCCACAAATTCTGTCTCCTTGCAACTCCATTGCTGTAACTGTAAGCAAAGCCTTTAATCTAGAAAAATAAGTAAATAAAGTATTCAATCATTATCAGCCTTCAAATATACACAACCTTCTTCACCTTTATAACTTCCAGGATCAATAACAACATATTTGGTCTGACACTAACACTTCCATGTCAAGAAAAAAAAAAGAGAACAGAGAGGCAAAAGAAAGGGAATAAATATCAAGACATAATTCTCTAACTTTTCACCCATTTTGCAGCCTCATTTTCTGTCCACTGAAATCTAAAGGCAAATAACTCCTGTAATTCTTACTGAATAAGCACCGCAGAAATCACTACTCCTACAAGAACCCAATAAATTAGGCAAACTCCTTCAGGGTCTTACAGAGATCTAAGTTGTGTTGTATTTATCCCACTCCTTAAATTGTCTTGGATCAGACCATACTGGAAATACATCAACAATATATACTGATGAATGACAGTAAATGGTTCGAAAGGTTGTGTTGCCTAATGACAGGTTTTGTATGTTCAAAACGTCTGGCAATCCTTCTGTGAGCATTACTGTGAATTCTGTGGACTTAAGTTACAGCAAGTCTTACTTCTGTTCATACAAAGTACAGCTCCTGAGTGCATTTTCCTGTTGCACGTTCCACAAAAAAAGCCCAAAAGACCAAAATCAGCCAACTGATTAAACAAAAAAGCCAACCCAAAATAATGGAAACAAGGAAGAAGAGACAGGAAAGGAAATGACATTTTTAAAGATGGTATCCTGCGGGCAGTGTCAACTCCTACTCCCTAAAGATCATACAATTATAATTATAAAAGGAAGACTGTGTACCATGAAGTCAGGGAAATATTAAAAATACTCCTAGAATATTTAAACTGATGCTGCTACACTGGTCTCCTCACTTTCATACAGAGATTCAGTGGGTGAGGTAAAGAATTTCTTATTTAATAAGAATACCAGAGAAACACAGCTCTAACCATATGGCTACAGATTTTTTTACTATTATTTTCATGGTAAAAGCACCACCATATTGCCTCGTTTCATGGTCAATCACCTAAAGCATCTTATTACACATAAGGACAGCCCAGTATTAAATATTCAAGTGATGTACCAGCATTACCCACACCAACAGAAAAACAACTGTTGAACCTTAAGGCACACACCCTCCAAAAAACCTGAAGACAGATGATGTAAGTAGCCCTTTTCACTAAGAGTCCTTGTCCATATTAACGCTGGTCTTTCCTCCCAACATGAATAAATAACTAAATATGTTGGAACAAGCACCAACATGAACAAGAACTCAGAGGAACAGAATTACTCATCCAAGTGTCACAGTGATAGCCTGCCATGAGCTTGTGATCCATAGGCAAATGGCATCAAACAAACCAGGAGCAGCTGCTCCTTCTAAACTGTGTAACAACGGAGATGCCTAACAGCTTCTAGAGAGTAGAAGAAGCTGGGCATGCTCAGTGATTATACACTTTCATAATTAAATTGTGAATTGCATTTGCAGAATACCAGGGACTGAATTTGACTGCGTACTATATTTGGTAATCCCCAAAGTATGTTGTCTGAGTCAGGCTGCAAAAGAAAAACTGAAACTGAAGAATCTAGTGAGGGTAATAACTGCAAATAAACCAGAAAGGAGGCTGATAGAAGAAAAGATAATTTATGATTGAGAAGAAATCTCCCTTTTTCCATTGCTGCTTCCACTGCCTTTAGTGGAAGGCATTTCAAAGAAGGCTGATGCCAATCCTAAACCCCAAAAAATATCACTACTGCAGTTCCCATCTCAACACTTAAACTTGACAACAATACTGTATATCCCACATCTTTACTTTTCGTACTAACCCGTGTACTTAATCCAGCTTCATGTACTATGAAGCTGCTTGCCAGAGAGATGAAAAATAGTCCATTCAGCTGATCCTTAAGACATAAGCATCATCACTTTAGTTACAGTCATATGCAAACACCACACACATTAATATGACTGTGTGAGGAACCAGTAACTCACTATGACCTAAAAGAAATTGCAGAAAACTTTTACACAAAATTACTACAGGAATGTATTTTACAAAAAGGTAATTCACATCTACAATTCTAACAAGTCACTGTGTGAGGTATACCACAGGTAACAAAACTTTCTGTTCAAGCTACAATATTGTGGTCTGTTCTTCAAATTTAGATCAGACTGATTCTTCTGTGTTTGTATGAATCTTAATTTTTAATTTTCAGAAGTAACACACTATTGAAATCACTTACTCTGGACAACATTTACCTGATTGAGCCTATCTGAATCCTAGGGGTTTTTTTTTGGTACAATCTGTATCATCAGCAAAGCCAGTACTGCAACAGTAACTGTGGAAGAGAAAACAAGGCTTTGGGAAGTGCTGAATATAGAGGAACAGAACAGACATAAGGATAAGCAGAGGAAAAAGACTTAGAGTTAATACTGTGAATAAATGCCAGACACAGCATATGTGCTTCACTACTTTTAAATGGTGTGGCTGGAAATAGTTCAAAATTCTTAGTGCAAATGAAAACATGGAGCTATGTTAGAAAACAGTGAATGGAGGAAATAGTGTGAAAGGGGACCTGAGACTGCCATTTCTCAACTCTGCACTGGAGTTTCTCTAAAAGGCAAAGAGAAAGCTGCTCCAGTGCCTTGAATCAGGACCTTACAGTGAACTGTATCTATTGACTTACCTGAAAAGTGCATATTTATGAACTAAAGAGGGTGATTAGAAAAAAAAAAAAAAAAAAGAGAGAAGAGCCAAGCAAAATGCTTTGATATAAAAATCGCTTTCCTTAGCATCATGCGAGATGGGTGAAAGGGCCTTCTCCATCTTTAACTAAAATCTATGATTTCGCTCTTCTGATCAATACAGAGAATAAACCATTGTCTTTAATTAAAACCTGAAATCACACATTCAGAATAGATTACCTTGCCTGTATCATCCTGAAGATTAATGTCTCAGCTGTCACTAACATTACTCAACTGGCAAGAAGTAGACCTTGACATAAAAAACTATCAAGCATATACAATTGTGTTAATGCAATGATAAGCTGCTGGGGGAAGACAGACTTCTGGCAACTTTGGAGCCAGACAGCAACCCTCTGAAATCAGAACTATTAAGCAGACCAACCAGCAAAAGTGAAAGCTGTAGAGCAAAAATTCCAGCAAACAAACCACAAAAACACTCATGAACTTGTCACCACTGCATCCTCACTAGTACTGTTTACCTTTTTCACCCCAACCACGTTCCTCTTAATCGTTTCCTCAAATAACCTTCCACTAGTAATTTCTTAGAACTTAACAGATATACACAAATAATTGCATATGAACAGCTCTGATTGACTCCTCTGTCTTCAATTTTAAATTCTTTTGTTTGACGAAGGCCTTGTAGGTAAGTCGATAAACTAGCCCCCTTTGAGGAAAACACCCAAAACCAAGTAACACATCACTTGTTACTGCACTGCAAAACTAACACTTTTTCACCTTCTGTTGGAGCACAGCTCAGGAGTCAGACATTTATGCCTTAACTTCCTTTAAAGGTGTTAAACTGTTCTGGGTCCTTTCAGAAAGCTTGTAAGTAATCCAGCTTTTATGTTCCAGAACATCACTTTATCATATAAAAAAGAGAAGATCAAACCAACAAAAGGAGAGGTACTGTCTACTGAACCCTAAAGGCAAATAACTCCTGTAATTCTGTACTGAATTCTGTACTGTATATGGGAACAGCCACTTTATTTCCTGGACATAAAGCTAGATATTTGAGTTCACTCTTTTGGCAGTACAAGAGCTTTTAATGAATCACATTTACTTGATTCCAACGCTGCATACATTTATCATGCAGTTCTTGAGGAACTGAATTTAAAATAAATGCTTTGGGTTTCCTTTTTGATATGTTATACAAATATCTATATGTAGTTACATCACAACTGTAGCTCCAGATATGTGCTATACTTGTTGCAGTTATACTCACTGCATTAATTTTTAAATTAATTTAGGCTATTGCTTATGGAACATATTTTGTCTTTTTTTTAAATTTCTTTGCATACTTTTCTGAACAGTGAGAAATACAATACTGGACTCTAATTTTTAATAAATCTATTTTAAGAATAAATTAAGAGGTTCCAACATTTTTCTTTCCTGCATATGTAAACATGTAAACCCTCAGAAAAACTAAATGAAGTGCAGACATACTAATTCAGTAATCAGTCCGTCATTCAGATCAGGTGAAGACTTGGTTTGTATATGGACCTCCTGCCCATCTGTGAGCTCTGCCCTAGTTTGAATCTTGAGTGTGGGACATTTGAGATATTCAGAGATGGCACGTGTTAATGGAGATTGTTAATTATTATTTTCTCAATTACTTGGCCCAGGAATGAGAGATTAGAAAAGACTTCTGAGTGATTTTTGGTCTCTTGAGAATAAGGTGAGGCACTGCAATTTTCAAGATGCTATATTTATTTCTCTAGAGAGCTACATTACAATAAATGTTCATGAAACTGTAGCAAACTAGATCATTTTGATTTATTGCTCATGGGACTGTACATACCACTGAGTTAAGATTTTCTGCAAGAAGAAACCACTAGACAGGAAGTACCATATAGGCAGTTTCCAAGTGCAGGTGGCAAATTACACAAAGCACCCTTAACTCTGTTTCACTGTGGAAAATTATGAGAAGAATGGTTAACCAGGAACATCTGGTATACTGCAAGTCCCTGCAGCTACCTCCATTGCAGCAATCCTCACCCACCCAATGGTAACAGAGAAAGAAAGATGTAAAAATGATTGTATGGAACAGAAATGAAGTAAATCCCAAGAAACTTCAGTGGTGAACATATGCTTAATTTGGATTTACTCATGAGATACCTACTAGAAATGCTGCCTTTTAAAGGGCAACAGCTAAAACCTACCATTTTTTTAGAAATGTAATTGGTCTGCTGACATAAAATATTTTACAGTATTTGAATACAGACTGAAATATATTGAAACAGAAATGTATTCAAAATGCATAATCCTTTGCCAAATTTCTTAAGTGTTCTGATTTCTAACATCTATATCTGAATGAAGATACTTTTCACACATCCTTTCCTGTATATATAATATTAAACTCTTTCTAAAGCTGACGGAGTGTAAGACTTGCTGTATACAAATAAATCTGTTTTGTCCTTGCAGCTCTTTAAATGAGACCCAAAGTTATATTAATATTGCTCCTCTTTCACGGAACAAAGAACAGTTACGTATTTTTTCCACTTGTATAAAAATTTTTGAAAAAGTAAAATCTTCAAATGGTGATTCATTGGTTCAGTTTATTTAAAAATTACAGGTTAAGTAATAGTTCAATAGAATGGGTTTGATTAGAAGCAAAACATACTGATTCAAGACAAATTTTCCCCTTTTTTTTTTAAGAATCAGTATGAGAAACTTAAAACTCTCATTCTTTCTTCCACATTATTTACTGAAGAAAATGAAGCAGAACTGTTCATAGTCAGCAACTCTACAAAATTCTGCAACTGAAAGAGGTCCTGCCCCTACATATGCCATATACACCTTTTATGATACATTACAAAATAAAGAAAGAAGGCGATTAAGTGATTTCTTGCTTTCTGTAACCATTCAGCAGTATTTAGATTTGATCACATATGTGTACCTTACTAAAATACAACTGAAAACATCTACTGCTGGATGACTTGAAGTTTCTCCTCACACTACTTGCTTTTCCAATACTGATTCTTTCCTTATTAGGTAACCCTATTTTGTGAGTTCTGAATATATTAAAATCCTTTCAAGACAGAACATTCTAGCCTTACATCTTAACTACAAAAATGGAGGTTTAACTCTGGAACCACCTTGCTAGAAAGCAAGCCTTTGGTGGCAACAGTGACTTCTTTCACCGCATTATGAATCACAAGGGATATTTAAGTCACTCTTACGCAGTTTGGATGAAATAAATAAACAGCAGTGCTATACTGCTTATATGCATTGCAACATCTATTACGATGGAAACATTAGCGTTATATATACTCTAACAATGAAAACAAAATGCTAAATAGAAAAATTTTAAAATGAAAAGGTTTATTTTAATTGAAAGGTTGCAATTCTACTGAAACTTGGGACAACCAAAGAATAATAGTTATCTGCAATTGTTGAACGTGGATTGCAACTGGTGTGAATCAGTATAGATTCACTGAAACCACTGTGGCTCTGCCAGGTTTTTCTGATCTTCACCAGCCTCTTACCCAACACCTCGCATTACATCAACAAACAAGCACCACCTTTTGATGAATATTACTTAGGCAAGTAAATGGGAGACATGTCATTAGTATGAACCCAGAATCTCTTCTGTCAAATGGATTCTAAGTGTTCACAGTCATTCTAGATACATGAAGTAACTACCATGTATCTGAAGTTAAGGAGATGTCATTACATGTAATATAAATATTTTCAATTAAGGCAATCTGCTCTGCTATTGATATCTAATTTCTCCTAGGTATGATATATATGCCAAATAAGAGGCTGGTATTCAACACAGTTAATATTCATGGTATTTACTGACTGCATATTAGGTTGAGAAAAAGTATATAATGCAATGTATAAAAATGGATTCTGGATAACTTCATTAAATGATTAAACTGGAATGATGTATAAAAATACAGCTACTATCAAATTTTCAGACTCCTCTTGGGTGGAATGCTAAGTAGAACACCAAGAAATTTCATAAAAGAATAACATGCCATCAGTAGAATATTGCATCACAAAGAAAAAACATTTTAGAGACATTATTTTTTTTTTTTCCTTGGGAAAATATGAAATGTGTAGAAAGGAGCAAAATCCAGGAAACAACTTCCTAGTTGAATTAACTTCTTTAAAGTGTAAGGAAAGTGTTAAATATAACTGAAATTGTAAACAGATTAAAAAATATCTGCTTTGTTATAAAATATTCTATTTCTTTTTAGAGCTAGAAAACAAGTCAGTGTAGGTTTTGCTTCTCATTATTTATCTATAAAAAGAGGAAGTAAAAAATGTTGACAAGAGATCATCACTACTTTTGGATCCATAAATTAAGAGGACAACAGCCACCGGCCTCAGAAACAGAAAATCAATAAAAATTATATGTTATATACAAATAAGGAGAAAATAATATTTGTTAAAAATAATATGGAAAGTGAACATGCTGTGTTCATATACATTGACTCTAATGTGCTTAATACAGCTATAACAACCAGCTAATTTAAACTATAAAGGCTGACATTGCCTCAAAACAAGTAAATCCATTCAAATCCCACATCAGTCATTTCTTGTGGGCTGCAATACGTAACAAGAATTTAAACCCACTGAAAAAAGCATGGATGGCATAGTCTTAAGAGAAAACTGAATTCAAAGTTTTTAACACACTTTAAGGTCTCCCATATAGAACTCTTTTAAGCATTACTTGTCTACAAATTTGTGGGCAAGTGTTATTTTTACAGCCTCATATTTAGTAACATGCATCTTGAAATCATTGGCAGAAGTGTGTCTGTCATACAGTATCTGAGATAATATTTCATTTTCAGTTTTCAGTGTCATTAATGGTTAAATTTAAATTAGAATAATTAATTATCTAACCTGTTTACTAGGTATTTTAAGTAATTTCACTAAGAGAACAACATGAAACAGCATGCATACAGGGAGTTTTCTTAATTCTGGTCTGTTCCAGTTACATTTTTTCTCTCAAAAGGAGGCAGGAAGGCCCTTCACTACTTGAGGAGAAAAAAAAATTAGAGGTGGATAATGAAAAATTTACAGAACCAAGTTTTCAATCAGACACAGCTTCTCCATAAGCAAAACAGATATTCTCAGTGGGAAGCTAAAAGTAATAACATTAGCTTGGACTTCCTTACATAACTCTTTACACACTTCTCAGTTTATTCTTTCAGTAGCTTTGTGCTCCTGCATAAGTAATGTAATCCCTTTGAAAAACTCTTAAATAGGAGATACAATTGAAGTGGGAAACAAAAACAACCCAAGGCAGTTTTCCTAGTCTAGACTACATACAACAGTATGGAGAAGCTCTACTAAAAACTCCCATTTAAAGAGCAGAACCCCTCCCTACTTTCCTGCAAGTCAGTAAGAAAACTGCTCCCAATGAACTATTTTCTGGCTCCAAGCAAGATAATCAGCAAGATCATCAGAAAAGAAAAGTAATTTTGAGAGATCAAGTTATATTTTGTCTTCCAAGTCTGCATGTTCCTGCATGGATGTCAAGCCTTGACTTGGAGGATGCAAGTCTGACAGAAGGTTTATGGCTTAAAGAGAAAAAAAGGGGGCAGTGGGGGGACAACATGAAAAAGATGGCTTGAAAAAAACTGCTTGAGAATTTTGAGCACAAAAAGATGCCAGTTCTACCATTATACACAATAAGATGCATTTGACTAATCTGTGATTGTTGGGTCTGACACTCCCTCTCTCCCATACCCCTGTCCTCACTCTAATCTCAAATCCTAAGGTCTTCCCTCCAAACTTACTTGCAAATAACACAAAAAAAATTGTTAACCTGTACAAAGAGCAGAATAAAACAAAAACCACAAAACCCAATCAAAACCAGAAAAGATGCAGAATGAAGCAAAGCAAAGAACAACACAAACACAGCAGCTTCTTTATAATTAAGGTTAAAACAAACTTTCCACTAACTTCAACAAGGTTTCCTTTCAAGTTTTTTACTCACTGTAATCTGACAGACAATTCTTTGTGAGACAGTGAGGGTTTCAGAAGAGATGAACCAATTACATGAACATTTGTTTTCTTGTAAATATTCAATGAAGATTTCTAACAATTTAAGAGTTAGTGAGTTGTCTTCTGTTCTCCTTTGTCAAAAAACATACTCAGCTAGTTTATGAAACCAGAATACAAAACTCCACGTGAAAAACAGGAAAAGAAATAACTAGAATTTCCTAGGATGCCTATGGGTTGCCTTCTAGCCTCTGATCTGTGAGAAAAACAAATCCATTTCCAGTCCTCCAGATCCTCCTGTCTAAAAAGTAAGGATAACCCATTCAGTAATGCACTCCCTAAGAACTTTCAGGCATAAAACTCAAATGCATTATGTAAAATTGTGAAGGAAATTTTTTTCCCCCCCAAAATGCAGTTACCATATAAATTATGATTCCCAAGGCTCTTGGCAGGGTAGGCATTCTATGACTGACATTATATTGTCTCATCAGTCCCATAGAGGACAATATGAATCCTATCCAGGCCCAGAAAAAAGGCTCTAAAGGACAAATTGTAATCACAAGTGAACTGGGGAAAAAAAAAAAAAAAGAAAAGTAAAACAAAGCAAAGTATAACCATAAAGCATTAGGGACCCTCAGGGAGGCAGGCAAACAGGAAGACATCTGGGGCAGAAGGATGATTTAAACTGTTCTGGGAATTATAAGGGAAGTATCAAATTGTTCTCATAATCAATGAGGTTTGTTAAAGAAAATTTCTTAAATTGAGAGAAAGGAGTTTTGATGTATGAAAACACATGAAGCCTTCCAAAATACCAATTTTTCCAATACCTGCAAATTATCTAAAGGAAGGAGTATCTAGGGTATAAGATATTTTTATTCTGAACAACAGAGAACTTGGGAATACTAATCCCTTCTTCTGTATGTTAAAAATATGCATTAAAGAAACGTTAAAAATACACTCCAGAAAGAGTAATGATGACATATGATATAATGGACCTACTGCCCCAAGTAAGGGCAGTAAACGCAAAGGTATCTTTATCCCATCAAGATTCTGAAATTAGACAAATTATCTGAGAATAAATAAATTTGCTTATCTGATCCTACAGCAGATCACTCCAAACAGAGAATCTAACCAGGAAAAAGGTCATCTAAATGTTCTTACCAAGCAACTATCAAAACTGCCAAACAGACCCTTTTCCCCAGGCCTATGAAGTTACAGAAGTATTGCTGATCTTCAAAACCAAAAGTAACTCAAAGTATTAGTACTCAGGTATGTGTATAGTGCAGCTATAAAAACATGTTCAGCACCATGTCACCATTTTGTAAGTATTGCTACAGAATTAGCTCACTTTCAGGAAAAAAAAAGTGTAAATTTTGAATTACTAGTGATGTTAATTTTTTCAAATATAAGGAGAAAAATGGTTCATCATGTGGCATCCTGACCAATGTTCTGTTTCTTGAGAAAACAATACAAAACCAGTAATAACAGAACCTGTTTCCCTATTTATGGCTTTTTCTGTAAGTACTCAAAACTTAATTGAAGCTCAGCAAAAAGCAGTGTATGTGCATATGTCAAATAAATGGGACAGGATTCAATGGCATAAATATTGCTGCTTTTGGTTTCCTGCATAACATATCTTGGCTGAACATCCTCTGCTGTTGAAACTGCAAGTGTTTGCTGTTTCTTTACTATCAAATTTAGATTCCATGTGTTTAGTTTTTTTTTCCTGCTCCAAGCAATGACCATTTAAAGCATTGTTTTATTTCTAGTTATCTTCAAAATTTGATTCAAATACTTCCCTATTTTCACATTCATGATAAAAGCTTTGCACTTGGAAATATGTAGCCATTTTAGCAGTTATATTCAGTAACTGAAAATAAGTTAAATCAAAATAAAAAAACAGACTACAAAGAATATTACTCCTTTGATGGTTGTTGCATTGTATCACAGTTTCAGAAACATGGAAAAACTTAGTGTTTATCACAGTTCCTAAATGTCAATAGTACACATAAGTCTTTCTGAACAGTAAAAAATTAGGCAATCCTATGCAGACTTTCTTTTTACATATCCAGTTACTTATTACTTGCTATTCCTGCTGAAGGCACACACTAAACCTGTACAGTTAAATATAATAGCACAAAGAGAAGCATATAGCGTATTAGCTATGATCTAAAAACTTCTGAACACTGGAAAACTGCAAGTTTTACAATCCTAAAATAAATTGTGAGATTTAGTTTCCTGAAGCATCAGTGGAAGAATAAAACCACGTATAAATTAATTATTAAAATTAAAGCCCTCATATGGAAGAGCAGAAGGGCTAAACTGAATCTAAACTAAGCTAAACCAATTTTGACAGGAAAAAAGGGGCCGTGGGTAGGGAAGAAAATCTAAAGCAATTGATTGGTTTTGGTAAGTTTGGTTTTGGAAGTCTGCTGTCAACAAAAAGAAATATGCAATAGTGACACCTTGACAGGTCAAAAGCAGAACATAAAAGTCTTACAGAAGAACTAAGAGACCCTGTCTGCTTTAACAAAACAAACAAAACCCCAGACAAAACACCCTCCAAATAAACCACCACCCCACCCAAAATCTAACAAACAAAAAACCCACCAAAAAAAAGGGAACAAAAAAAAAAAAAAAAAAAAAAAAAAAGGCAATCAACCAGCCCCCCATCAAAAATCCACACCAGAATCAAACCAATCAAAGAAATTTTGAACTAAACCTGAGAACTACATTCTGTACCTGGTATTAACTTTTTTATTATCATTTTGAGAAGACTATCAGTAATAAATGGTAGGATGATACAATTGCTATACAATTAATAACCACATTTTTGCAATCTCTTCTCCTGTACGATTCCTTCCCTTCCACTCTTTTACATATTTTCAGTTGCTCCAAGTATTTCCTTCAAAGATCTTGTAATGTGCTGCCCTAAGAGTTTGTCTTAAATCCCATACTACCTATAAACACTCCAGCTTCCAAAAGTGTATCCTGGGGAGAGGACATGGGGGACAACTTCTAATGACATGGGTGTACAAAACTCCTATGAGATTTCTAATTATAGCCTTCATTCTCTTTTTCTGTTCTCAAGTAGCATTTCAAACACACTGCACTTATTTCCATAAGACTCTGAACTGAAGGAGTGTACACAGTGTACACAGTACACAGCTACTGAATTGTGCACGAGTTAACATATTTGGAACCTTTTCTCCCAAATGTCATGCTTTTATTAACATCAGCTAATGGGTTTTTCCCCTCTTATTTCCTGAATATTTACTAATAAGTTCCTAAGCTCTACTACAAATAATGGATGCTCAACATATGAAGATTTTGGTATGAAATTGTCCTGTGTAGCCAACATTGCTTTTTGCATCAGCTAGAATCTGGTTCTAACATTATTTTATTATTGTCTTTCTTATACAGCCTATAGCACTTCCTCTAAGCTTTTAACACCCAGGACGTTAGATTTTTTTATTTAATAGTGAAATGAGTTAACATGAAGTTATTTTAGCATAGATAATTTAGGGTTGGCGTGCTTTATCCAGTCTGTTCCAAAATTATTTTAATCAAAAACAATTAAAACAGCATGGGAAAAAAAATCCACAAAAATGTTTATCAGAAGAGATATAATCATTGACATGGAGCTTAAAACCAGATTTTCAAATAGCTTGGAACTTTTTTGGAAAGAACTGCAGTATGACATTCTCTTTTAAAAATGCACATGAATATCTGTACTAATAAAGCCAAACATCATAAAACAAAGAGCACTATTAATCAGTTAGCAAAACAATATAATCAAAGGACAGAACAGTTCTCCAGACCCACTGAGACAAACCTTACCCTAGCAGGAGATTACATGACAAGCCATCTCATTTGTACAATAACAAACACAGCTATGTTTCTATAGACTAACAATTGCCTGGTCACCTGTATGGAACATTTTCTGAGCTCTGCCTGTTTGCCATGACTCATGTTGTTGTCGAGCTAAGAGGTAAAAAACAAAACTGCAGCAGTGAAGCCCTTCAGTGCTGTGTCACACCTGATGCTCACACAAGCTCACTGCCTTCTCCTCTTTAGGGCCTCTCACACCAGCATCACAAATAACAGAGACCAGATTCAAAACACTGTTTCTGATTCTATAGGGTTCCCCACTTCTCACTGAAATTAGAAGAACCTGGAGTCTAAAGGTTTATTTGAATCTAAAACACAGCACATGCAGAGCCTACAGAAAGGCAGATGGACTAAGGAGGTAACTGATAAAGCATCTGCCTAGTGTGTTTACAGTGAGAGGAAAGTATAAAGAAGTAAAGCAGTTTCATTGACACTAGCAACACATTAGGCAGACATAGCTGCACTGACTTGTTCAATTCTAAAAGTAATTCAATCAGAGAAACAATGAAATGGCCCCCTGCTTCCAACCCCTGAATGACATTCTATCTCACAATTTATATAACAGCTCATGTAGCAAGGTGAAAACCTGCTTACTTTATAACAACTATCAGCCACTTTCCTAACTCCCTTGATATGTTTGTTTTGTTTCAGTTTTCAAGCCTATTTCATTACTAACTTAAGCTCTAAGTAAAGTATTACCACTTTGCTTGCCTTCTCCTTTTTTATTTACAGAGGTAACAAGTATGACTCACATGCATATTAGAACAGTGCTGTCTTCCGGAGTTATTGGCCAGAAAGCTAAATTGCTTGTGCTCTTGTTCATAACTCCAACACCGACAAGTTTACGAACAGCCTCATCATTATTTTTTTTCAGCACTAGTGACACAATTAAAATACTATGCTAATTTTCTTCTGCTGCAAAGTGCTTAAGGGAAGTTACAAAATGCAGAACTGTTGTTCTTCTAGACTTGAACTCCTAAGGAGGAAGAAAACCTTAAATGCAGCTTGAGACAGCTGTCAATGGAACCATACACACAGAGGCTCTCATAAATAAAGGCTCCTCTTCTTTCTACCTTGAGCAGGAGTTACAATGCCACCACCTTGTCATCAGTTTAATGCAAAAGGGAGCTCCAGAAATTCCAGTCTAGGACTTTTAAGATATATAAGAATAATTAAGATAATAACTACCTTCCCCTCCTCAGAAGATATTCAGTGCATGTTACCAAGACTTTAAAACAGAAAATATTGCAAATTGTAAATTTGTGTTCATTTGGTTGATGTGAGGTTTTTTGTCTGTGTTTTTTTTTTTCTTTTAAAAATAATCTTTATTTTATTTAATTCTGGTAGATTTTGTTTAGTCTCTTTGGTAAGTGGAATAGGATAGATGAATGACTATGACATGGTATTTACATAAACTACCAAAAAATGTGTGACTTCGCCAGGTAACTAGCAAATTCCTCCCATTTACTTCAGCTACTGCCTCAGAAGCAGCATCAGAAAAAAACTTCAAACACAACAACTTACTGAAATGAAGATATTTAATCATTATTATAGGATTTACTTCTATCAAGGTCTACAATAGATATTCATTTCACAGAGTTAGGAGAGGGAAAAGTAATGAACAAAGCAGATTAGAAAGAACACAGCTAGATAGCGACTCATTACTAACACAACCAACTCTGCATTAAGTAATGCCATCTGTTCCTAGTTTGCTTGCCATCAATATCCAAACCTAAAACCAAGGAGTTCAGTGTTGCTCTGAAACAATGTATTTCTGGAGAAGGATGCCATAAAGACTTGGCCTTTTGTACAGACTGAAAACACCTTCATGCCATTAGTAAGCACCTCCTTTTTCTTTTTTTCTTAGCCCCTTAATTAAAAAGGGGGCAGTATTTCAGCAGTTAGATCTTCAGAAGAGGTCTAAAATGAATTCGTTCAGGCAGTATGATTTGAGGTGTACTTTTTTTTCACCACCCTCACACATAGCAGAGCTAAGGAGAAAGTGATTAAGGTTGCTACCTTAGGACAATGCCATAGATTTATATGATTGAGGAAAAACAGTATTAAATATATCAAGTAAAAAAAAAAATCACAGAATATTCCACTGACAAAAACAATAGTAACTGAATTACAGTTACTTACTATTGCAATCTTTCTCTGGATGTTTTCTGTATTTTTCATTTCAGTAAGGTATTCAGTAATATTAACATTTGTTTGTCAGGCTCTTAACAAAGAAAAGCTTCAGAAAAAAAGGAAAACGGTCTTACAAAAACTGCTCACGTTGCTCACCAAAGGACTTACTGAAGCACAGTCTAAAACTTAATTTTAACTGGGTCCTATATAATAAACACAAAGCATAGAAATAAATCTCAAATTTTCTTGAACAGAGATTACTGGCAGGACTGAATAACACATTTTGCAATTTAGCCTTTACACCAAACATAGAAAAGATGCAGTAGCCCCCTAAGAAGGAATCTGTTAAGTTGTTACTTTGGGAGAGGAAGGCAGTTTAGCTAGAGACTTGCCTCTTGACATTTCAAATATACTGACCAATATATGAAACCTTTGTCCATGCTTATGAAACCTTTCATGAATAATCTGGTATTAGTCTGAGCAAGTATTATCAACATGATTAAGAGGATAACCATTGGACTCATGACAATTAATGGCACGTTTCAACTACACTTGGAAAAGATAAAGAAAAATACTTATGGGCCAGATCTAATGCGTTTTTTACTAAAACATGCAAAGATTTCTTTGAACACTATTTTTTTCCCCAAAAGTTTTTACGTGAATACTTCCACTAGACTTGTGAAATGTGCTTGGAAGAATACTTGATGTCAAGAGGGAATGCCTTGTAGAATGAATAAATGGAAATACCACATTTTTGGTTATGGGCCAGATCTAATGTGTTTTTTACTAAAACATGCAAAGATTTCTTTGAACACTATTTTTTTCCCAAAAAGTTTTTACATGAATACTTCCACTAGACTTGTGAATGTGCTTGTAAGAATGCTTGATGTCAAGAGGGAATGCCTTGTAGAATGAATAAATGGAAATACCACATTTTTGGTTATAATTTCAACTACGTCTTTCATCTTCATTACTTTGCTGAAGAATATTTGTAGGAAAGCTTTCTTCCATCTCTGTAATCTGAAATACAGGTACTGTGGCTCCTGAACAAAAGCCTAAATACTGCTTAACTGCCAAGAATAACTCCTCCTACTGACAATCTGTGTAAAATCAGAGGCAAATAGGTTTCCATGGGTAAACTACCCATTCCTGCTAACTGCATGTGAAACACATGGCACTGGTTCAGCCCACTGCTCTGCAGTGGTACTGGGGTGCTGGTTAAATAAATAACAAGAAAGTAACTGTAGATCAAATATAAAAACTAGGTGTTTCTTGAGCCAAGTTTTTGGTTTTTTTTTTTTTTTTTCTGGAAGGAGCTTTGTTTGCTTGCCTTGTGCACCCCACTGTCAGTACACCAAATTTAGCTGCCCTATGATGATTGTTCAAGTGCACTATCTGTATGGCAGTCACAGGCCCCACCAACAGTGAACTCACACTGACAAGACAAGAGAGGGAGGAAAACACTTATTAGCTGAGTCAGACTCTGGAGTCTGAGGCTGGCAATGCAATTAAGAAGTATCTTTCAGAAATCTCAATTGTGCTTTCACTGTTCATCTACTAGGCAGAAATCACTTCTGTTAACAACATTTCACTAGAAGAGCTGGAATAGGAGGAAAATAAGCTTTGCCTTCCTAATTGCTATTTCTGACTTCTACTCAGTTGTAAATACCTATCCTTCTGTTTTCATACAATTGAAACAGTGATAATGGAAAGGTCAAAAAGCAAGTGTGTATTAGATTAAAAAGATCAGAAGTGGTAATGCAAGGAAAAAAACAGGGTGGTGACAGAAATCATTAGCATTTATTTATTACAAACTGACTAAGCACAATCCCAAATTCCGCAATTTCCAAAATTAGGAATCATTTGTAACAACTTCTCACAGCTGAGAACAGATTTACTAACCCTAAAAAAAAGTCAGGAAAAGGGAGTCAGTGAAAGCAGAATTAGCAGCTTAGATACCAAAAGCCCTTCTTTATGTTTAGAAACTGCTAGTACAATTACCAACATATCGAAAAATGCTCCCAAAATGGTGCCAGACATGTTTTAACAAGGAGTAGATTTTGGGTTTTAACTGTTTTTAAAAACTGATGCCAGAAGAAGCAGCATTAGTTTTGTCCCATGAAAAGCAATGTATTGGAGCTCATCTTAAATTGTGTTTCTTGAAGCTAGATTTTTTTCCTGCCTGTCACATAGCCAATATTAAAAGAAAAAACATTTTGAAGGTAATTTCTTTATAAATTGCCTTACTTACATGTTAAATGGTAGTTGTATCACTGCTGTTTCATATCCACAATACAGAATTTCACTTCTTAAAAGCAAAATTCCTACCATTAAAAAAAATGAACACTCAAAAGCAGAACAAAACCCCTGACAATGTGTGAAATTTACATTCAGAAACCAATGAAGGGAGAAAAATTTCTTGACAGGCAACAGTTCACACTTTTAATCTCAAAATAAAGATGAATACATACATTTTTTTTACCAGCAAAAATACTTTCCATCTTGATTTTTCTGATAAGTGAATAGTATCAACCTCTGTAAGTTAAAATGCAAATAAATCTTCAACAAACAAACCAGGCTGGCCAGAAATGAAACCTGATAGCAAAACTTGAGTTGCTTACTTCAGCTTCATGTAGATCACTTAGTTTAGTTCAGGGAAGTAGTCTCTTTCTTGTTTTAATCAGTGGAAGGCATATTCAATTAAATGCATGATCCTATAAATCAGTATAAACATATATTAAAAATTATCTCCAAAAGGATCTGTTATAGACTTAGTGACATTTTCTACAATGTTCTATAGTGAGGTCTGAGATTAAACTTAAAAACTATCAGCCAAGCAACATTTAATTAAGAGGTGGGGGGTGGGGAGGAGATTCAAAAGAAAGACTTAAGCACAAGATAGTGATAAATCATCTTTATACCCTCCTGACAGTTGATGCTTTTATCTTCAGGCACTACTCCAAGTTCAGCTAGAACATCTTCCATACTGACCTAACTTTCAGCAGCAGCTAGTGGATTTGGCAGACACTGCTCTGCTTTCTCTACTTTATCAAAGCCCATGGTGGTCGAATCACATCCCTGTACGCAAATACTGAATGCTGCAGGGGAGCAGAGGTATGCGGATCCTGATGCTGGGCATAAGTAACACATATCCAAAACCACTGCGGTCCATTTTCTGAACCAGCTCTCAAGACTGTAGAGCATGTACTTCTGTATGCATGTGCAGTTGCTCAATGCACTGACCTACAAACATGATTCCAGCATTCAGTTCTGTAGTCATACAGGTTTTGGAGCAACACCAAACTAGCAGTGACTAATACTTTGGTAAAATGATATCATAAAGGGAGGAAACAGTTTTGTTTCATTCAGAGGTCAGAAAGGGGAAGAAAAAAATAGGCAACTGCCATACTCAAACTAGTTTGCTTGAAGTTTCCTATCTTTGAATTAACTAACATTAATGTTAATTTAAATTAGGCTCTTTGCTATGCTGCTTGTGGCAAGACTGACATTTTCAGGGCCATATAAGCCAGTGAAAGTGAGGGCTCCAAAGAAAGGAGCCCTACAGCCTACTGCAGGTCACCAGGTGTGTGAGAGAACTTAGCTCAAAGAGACTGGTAGTTCATGGTGATCCAAGGCAGCACATGCTAAGCATGCTTACTGCTGCTCTCCATTTATATATCTGTGGTAGAAACTGGATGTGGGTTCATCCTGGGACTGCTCAGGACAAGACTGCTACTGCAAGCAGAATGAAGGGCAGAGAGTCTGGGGCACTGGACAGAATCACAGTTAATGATATTGGAAAGGAGGGAGGAAAAGCTCTGCCTTTGAAGAGTCTCCCCACAACAGCTCTGAACACTTTTCCACCACTG
The DNA here is from genome assembly GCF_026979565.1 of Vidua chalybeata. NCBI lineage: Eukaryota > Metazoa > Chordata > Aves > Passeriformes > Viduidae > Vidua > Vidua chalybeata. The sequence goes on along the minus strand of NC_071570.1, from coordinate 15,486,651 downwards.
GTCTTCATTTTAAGGTCTAGTTATTAGTATTTCAGGCATTGATTACAGATCTCCACATAGCGTAAGACGAAAGACAGTAGAGACTAACACTCAGAATGGCAAGATTACCACAGAACAGAAGAATTATTTTAAGGGACATGAACCTTTCCCTTATTCTATAATTGGTTGTGCTGAGGAAAAAATAATTTATGAAGTGCAGAGGAGAATACTTAGCTCACTTACTGATTTTATTTATAAATGGTAACCGTGATGGTACTTGTAACATACTGTAACAGTGGAAATTTATCATTGCTTCTTTCATTAGACTCATCTGCTAACGCAGTGAAGCATAATTAGGAGATGGACATGAATATATGTCTGAATTTTGCATGCAGTAGGGGTCTGGTTAAGTGTATTTTAACTCAGCCTTTCAAAACATCTATGAACTCCAATTTCTACTACAAAATTACTTCCTAGTGAAAGCATGCATTACATTTCTGCTCATCCTAAGGACAAGATAGTTACTGTCTCTTCTTTTCTTGTACTGTACAGAAGGGATGTTATGTTTTTTGTGCAATGCTGCCAACTGAAGACCCAAAATTATGGCATTGTTTTCTGTTCGATTCCTCAGTCACTTGGAAATACTTATTTTTACCAGGAACTGTAGTAAAATTCCCTGGAACTCTACAGCTGGTATAAATTTGTATCTGCAAAGTAGGTGCTGGAAAATGCAACTGTATCAGGAAGCCTGTGTTTCACAGTCATATCAACCATTTTTCCAAATGTGTTAAATACTGATTCACATGACTACTTCCATTACCCTTGCTGCTAGAGAAAACTAAGACTGTCCTGAGAAACTCACTGAATTCTAAGAAGTCCAAAAGCTCAAAAGGAATATGGGAACCAGGCACAAAGCACAGCAATGTAAGAGTCCTTATTTAGTACCCTCCCTCACACTCTTCTGACAAATACAATTGCACAAAATCTGAGAATACGCAAAACAAAAAAAAAAAAAAATCCCTTTTTAAAAAAAAACAAACCTTAACACAAGAAGATAGATCTAATTGCCAAATATAAAATTAAAAAAAAACAGTTGACTAAGGAAATACCTTACTTGATACCCTGTTGAGAAATAATTGTGTCATGCTCAAAGATTAATGACTTAATGAGACCATTTGAACACTGGAAAAACATTACTAAACAAACTCTCTTCAGGGACTAACCCTTTATTTACAAAGTAGCATCCTGACAACTCAGCCTACATATAAACTATATTCCTCCCTTTGCCCACATTTCCACCAACCCCTCTCCCCAAGGCGTATTTATTTAAATTTCCTCTCATTGTAGTAACTTCATATGAGAAATCTAATTTTCATCCCTTTCCAAAGAGGAAAGAACTCATAAAATCTAATTCTTATGTAGTTTAGACCATTAACGAAGGATACAATGAAAAATTGCATTAAAATCTAGCAAAGCCAGAATTTGATTGCATTTCATGTTGGCAAGGATTCTGTCTGTTTCAGTACATCCAGACATTTACAACACCTGCCTGGGATGCATTCATAAAAGGTTGTTTTCTACTGCATATTCTAGCCAGTAGATGATAAATCAAAAAAGTCCTGCTGGATCACAGAAATCCATCCCAGTGTGCCTTAAGAAAGCAACTCTTAAATAGTACTGATTTCCAAGTAGAAAAACTAAAACCACTACTGCTGCAGGTTCTTTATTTGTTAGACAGGCAAAACACTACCCACATTGCTGATTCATATGGTATCATCAGACAGCAGCGCACAGGAAACTCTACAGGAAGACCACAAAAGCTGACAAGTGTCCAAAAAGGGACAGATAGGCAGAAACATACCAGGAAGAACTTACACACCCCACTGGAATCAGGAAACGACAAAGCTAGTGAGTGAGGAAGCTATAGCTCCTACCAATCATTAATCCTCAAAAAACTACTTCTTGAAAAGGTACACTTCTTTTCTGAAAAAAAAGAGATGAGGAAAATTTGAGTTTTTTACAGCAGGGAGTTGCTATTTAAAACATTTTGCAATGCAGTGACCGAGTACACCAGTATAGCAACAGCAGCCAGTTCAAGTCATTGTTTATCACACAAGAAGGACATGAGCTACAGGGCTTTACTGTCATGCTCCTCTCTGTTTAGGATGGTTTTGTTTATAAAAGCTGCCCCATAAAAATAACTTTTTTTTAAAACAGGGCCTTTCACAGTGAGTCTAATAATAACACAATTTCTTTTCCCTATCAGAAGTACTAGAATATCCCACAGGTGAAATTAAAAACTTCCACAACTCAGCTTGGAAAAATGCTGACTGGTGTTAAGACTTTTTCATAGAACTGGATTTTCAAGAAGTAAATTTAACTATACACAACACAGTATCATTATAAAAATTCTGAAAAGAGCTTCTAAAAATTAACAAGCCTGCAAAAAGACGTATCTCCTCAAAATCACAGAAGGGTCCTTAGAACCTTCCTGACCATAGTTTAAATACCACCTGCATGGTCTGTGTTCTCTCTTTCAGTAATGCTTCATTTACGGCAGTGTGCAAGCTCCTCTGCAACCTCTGAGAAGATGTGTCCATACATGCATTCCTCAATCTTTTCATACACAGTCTTAAACACATTCCCTTATGAGCAAGTTTGAATCAGATACAAGCAACTCCAACTTTCTTTAATAAAAATCCATTTCATAATGCATACGTAACAGTAGATACACATACTAGATATATTTTCATGTCTTTTAGTGATGTCTCAGTTCAACACCAACAGCTCCTCCATGGCTCATTATCAAAGTGCCACTTAGCTTGTTTTACTGCAAAAGAGTTTTTAAAAGCTCCTTACAAAGTGGCAAGGGGTTGGAAAAACTCCATCTTTTTCAAAATCAAGACTAAGTTTTAAGGTTAATTTCTTCACCAAATTCCTACTGCACAGCTAAATTAAAATATCTATAAACTATTTTTGGAAAATGCCACCACATTTCATTTTATCCTGTGCCTTTCTTATTTGTAGACTACTGGCTACAGCAGAATTTACAGCAGAATATCTGATATGTTTTTGCACTGTTTTGAATGGCTTTATTTTCAATTCTTCATCATAACCCTTTCAATTTTTCAAAGATCAAGGTAGTATTTAATAGTGACAGAGAAAGTAGAAGAAAGAAAAAGAGGAAAAAATAACTAAAGAAAATTCATTAAGTTCTAGGGTTGTATTTCAGCTTTAAAGAAATCCTTTTTCAATCCAGACTTTGAATAAAAGCAGCTTTAAAAAATGAAAAGTGTCAAAGGAATAATAAAAACATATATTAGAAGTGTTTCAAAAATATTCTGTGCTGAAATCAGTTTTGCTTGATTCCATGGGTCTACGACTGAGGGTAAAACCTATTAGTACACTTGTCTACAAATTGGCTTAGAAGATTAACAACTAAACAGTAAGCCAAATTTTAACACTGGCTAGAAGGTCATATTAAGAAAAATGGTATGTCACCATCAGAAACAACCTTAACTACTACTCTAATTGTATCAGGTTTTCCACAGTATCATTTGTCTCAGAAACTCATATGTATGACAGGACTAATGAAGAGAGACATGAGAGTTAGAGAAATGTTAGAAAGCTGCTCTTCGTAATTACCATCCCTACAACTCAACATTCAGCTTTTTATGTCATGTTTGAAAGTGTTCAGAGAAGTAGCTTGCTCATAATAAATTATTAATTGATTGCAATAAACCTTAAATTTCAAGTATCTTGTGTGTTACTAGGAATTAAAATGAAGAAACAAGTACCTTTTGGTCATTCTACATAATAAAACCAGAACACAACAGGATCTGAATTCCCAGATAAAAAAGCTTACTGTGAGAAGGAAATATTCTTATAAATTTTCAGAGGAAAATATGACAAATTACTTCAATCTGACATTAATTTAGAAACAAGTATTAGACAAGCTTAACCTATCTCCTGGAGAAATGAATTAAGTAACTAGGAAACTATGAATTCTAAATATTTCCTTCTTGAAAATACTTACATATGATTATGTTTATCCATTACTTTTATAAAACTGTATTGTCTAAATACCTATATTTATATAATGACTGTTAATCATGAAGGAAGTAAGAACCATTCCAAGAGTACACAATCCCACTACCTTAAACTATATGCCAAACTCCCATTACACATAAAAGCTGCCCGGAGCAAATTTCACATCTTCATTGTGAGTGTACATACTCATGTGAATATTCCCTGGAGAAAGGAAGAGTGTTCATTTACCTATATGTTTATTTTAAATAAAGTATTTGAAACTCTTCAGGGGAGCCTTCAACTCTGCTTCTCCAGCTTACTTCTCATATACCATCATCTTCCCTACACATTCGAAAAAACAGCTAGAACTTGGGCTTCTGTTGGGATGAAGTATGAAACACTTAAGCAGAAGATAACAAGCAAATGAGTGACTAGGAGAAGAGAATGTAAACTACTATATATATGGGGAGCTTTTTGCTTGTTAGTTTTAATTTTATTCAAATATAAAGAAGGAAAACAGCAGAAAGTAGGACAAAATGGTAGGCCACAGGTAAGTACATAAAGGTGTGTTGAGGTGAAATGTATATAAGACTGAGGAGGAGCCAGAAAAAAAGGCAGGGAATGAGAAGAGCAAATGACTGACTGAAGACTGATAAAAAGATGAGAAAGACAGCTGAGGAGAGGCTGCTATCTATTTAAGATTGTCATAATCTTCACAAAGCTTCTTTACGAAGCACTCAGGAAAAAACTGCTTGTGGCTTTATTGGAAGCCCTAAAGCTCATGGATTGCTATCCCCATGGGAGGAAACACAGCTCTCAGGGAAATGGGCTTTCCCTCATATTACAGCTTCCGGTGGAACAAAAGCAACCCGTCTTCAGTTCCTTAGTTGGAATATATGTAGTTCAATCACCACGATATTTTAAATCTTCTATACACTCTTGCACGTTATATTACTGCAGCTATCTATTTCTTGCTAAAATAATGCCTATGGAGCTTCCTGGTGGTAGAAGCATTTAACTCTTCTGCAAGACTTGCTATTTATTGGGCAATTTTACTTTGGTTTTGAGTGTTTAGAGAAACACCTCAGAGAACCTAAATACTAACCAAGCACTAAATATTGTTAAATACTAACCAAGAACCATACAGGTTTCTCCATCTGCTTGAAGAGCCATTTGATTATCCCTGTTCTAAAGCAATAAGCAGTTTATGTCACTCTCCCAAGAACATAATTCTTGCTTTTTTGTTAAATAAAAGCCCCCTCTAAACTGAAAGGCTTCCCCTCTCGGTTTGCACCCTACTTCTCTAGAGTCAGTCCTTCACACTCCATTTCAAGTGAGGTGTCCGCAGTAGGTCCTTTCCTCCAAACTATGTTTGCTCAACATCAAATTTCACTAAGGGATTTCACCACTTAACATCCCCAACTGTTTACCCAAGACAAAAACTTATGCCATCTGATTCCATTCCTGCTCCTACTGTCCCATTTCTGCCTGTAATTTTATTAGCTTTCTCCAATAGGTCTGTCTGACTTGGAAAATAACAAGCTAACAAAACAATTATGGACTTGAAGATAATGCTAGTAAGATTTTGAACTTTGAAAGCATTTCCGATATCTGCTCATTTTGACAGCAAAACATTTCCCAAAGGAAACAGGCACAAATACAGACAAAACATAATCAGAAAACACTCTTAGAAACTTAACAGCAAATGTCTACCACAAAACTTGCTTTTATGTTTCCAGCTTCTTGAAAAACTTTCCTGTCGTCTGTTCTTGAAGACTACAGTTACTCACATTAGTTTTATTCTTATGAATATTTAAGAAGTCTCACAGGAAATTATGGGAATGGGATTCAAGTAAGGTTTCCTGCCTCTTAATCACCATGGAGTGATGCCTTCCTGATACTGTCTGCTGAAACAGAGTAGCAACTTTTCTTTTGAAAGTTAAATTAAAATGGAAAAGTGTAAGACAACAGTACTATTTGGTGTTCACTATAGTGGTAGATTCATTTGTCTAAAAATACAAACTGCAAAAAGCATAACCCTGTAATTTTTTTTTAATCGTATTTGAATACCTGTGGTTGCACGAGTTAGTTCGTACAAACAAAATTTTGCAAAAGACAGGCAATTTTCAGAATTGCTTCTGAACATTTCTATAAAAACTAACACTTTCCCTTATTTTATAAAGTACTTCTTACCCTAAAATTCAAAAGCCATACAACAACTTCATAACTGCTAGCTGAAAAAGAAATATTAGAAGAACAGTAAAATTTACTCAAAAGGAAACAAAACAAGTCTATATAAGCAACTATTTCCTATGACAGACAAATTCCTAAAAGAAGAGATCATGCTCACCCATTATCTTAAACCACAGAAAAGCTCACATTCTGAATTTTAAACACATAAAAATAAATGTCTTTCATGATATAATGCTCTACCATCAGTTCTGAGATATTAGCTTCTAAACACAGTTGTATTTCTCAATTGGCTTTCACTACTCTGATAATCTTTCAAAACAGTCTAGGTTATTATAATATAGGACAATGCATTTCACTCTCTGCCTCTTTAGTTACATTTGTGACTATGAAGATAAATACAATCTCACAAGAACTGACCTGCAAAATTTAGAACTTGCTGACGGCTATGTTGATTATACTAAAATAGTCCAACGCAAATGTTGTGATGCTGTACACCACACAAAGAACACAGCTGCCTACTTAACTGCCTGCTAGGTATAAGGACACTTCAAATTCCAGCAGCATTCAGAAATTCAAAATACTCCAGTTTTAATAAATCACAGTTAAAGGTATGATAATTGGTACAGTAAGAGAAAACCATTTATACTGTAGACCCAAAAGCTATTGCAGAACATGAAGAACTTGACCCAAAAAAAGGGTAATTCTTTTTCAGGCCCAACCACATCAATACCAGCTTGACCTGCAATTTTCTAAACTACAGTGTACAACAGCTACTGTGCTAAAAATGTTCTGTTACTCAAACTTCAAGATATTCTCTCCAGAGATAGGATTTCCTGATAGGAGACTCAAATTAATAGGAAGTGCCCTGCCTGTGTTTTCTAGACTGCTAGACTAATGAGTTTGTTTTCAACAGCTTGTAAAAACATGAAGGAGCAGATTTATTTGTTGACTGGTATTCAGTGCTTTGAAGTGAAGTGACCTTGTATACAAAGCCAAAGTGTAGTAGACCACAATCATGTATATTTAGGCACAATGCTGTAGCACGTTTGGCTTTTCCTGCATTCCTGAAGGACTCAGTACAGGAATTGCCTTAAGAGCCTGGTAACTGGTGACTTTTATTTTAGTCTGCAAGTTGCCCTATTAGAAACTGATGGGAATGCTTGTGAAGTAGCTGAGCAGAGACCCCTACTTTCAGTGAAGTAATTTTTATGTAGAGAAAGTGATCAGTTCTGGCCATGCGTATACAGCTATGGCAAACCTACCTGACTCATTCAGCCATATAAAAACACAACAAGAAGTCAGGACATCTAAAAAATAATTACAGAACACACACTCTGTAATATAATACAAGGAAAAAAAGAATCCTAATCTATCATTAGGATTTCCAGATATTAAGGCTAAGTGACAGTCACCACCAATTTGGAAGATAAAATATGCTTTACAATCAACTAACTTTTCAGGCCAGTATGTTTTATGCTTTGCACACAGCAAAAACATGGAGCCAAAAGACTGAAATGAAAATACAGTTTTAAAACTAATGAGGCATTTGATTGTGATTTATAGAGGACAAGGGGAAAACAGACAGCACCAGCATGCAGCTAGACTAGGAAATCTAACAGTCAGGAGGTCTTACCAATTACAGAATTTTTCAATCTTTTTTATGTGCACGAAAAGCCCCGCCCACCATTAAAGAAGGTTAGCAATATTGATTCTGACAGATGGGATCCTCCTGACTTCCTACAGTATAAAGTCATGCAAGACTCTTATTATTGCAACATTACATCACCAACAAAGTGATGATCATCTGCAATGACTTCAGCAAATGCAAATTAAAAAACAACTTATCATTAACCTGCTAATAAGCTTTAATCTTTCCTACTTTTAAGTTAGCTGTCATAAAACACATACAGCAGTTCAGTTCTAATAATTAAACTTCATATGTTTAGACACAAAAGATTCTAATATTAACCCAAGTTTATCTCATTTTCTCTCTCCCAGTTAATGGATGCTTTTTTTTATTGTAAATGTTGCTCCTCTTTGATATTTTCTCTTAATTAAAAAAAAATGGAATAAAAGAACTTTTGAATAATTTATCAAAGAAAATATTACTTTGATTAGTATTACTTTGAATAGTCCTTTATCCAGGACTATTAGATAATCATTAAATATTCTTTCACAACATGGAAAGAAAGGTGAGCCATCCACTTTGTCACAGATCTTAAATTCTCCTTTCGACAAAGTTGCTGATAATAGATCAACAGTAAAAATACAAACAAGATCTCAGGGAACTGTTATTAAACAGTGCCTGCTTGAACAGGGAGTTTGGACCAGATGATGCACTGTGGTCCCTTCCAATTTGACCTATTCTGTGACTCTGTGATATTGGGAGATATAGACATGTAATTCTGTGGCTTACCATGTATTTTAAGTAAATAGTAAGCACTTCATTCCTAGTCACAGACTGAGACAAACTATTTTAGTTACCATACTATTAAAAACTGAATATTAAAAAAAATGTTTAAAAGTCAAGGTAGTTAGAGATGAACCTTAGAAACACTTTAAATATATTTTGTCCTTTTAAACTGCAGTAACAACATCAATTTCAGAAGACTCTTGACTGTTTTAAGGACTTGTGTAGAAAATTTTAATTTAACAATCTATTCACGCACAAACAGATATCTTCACCTACTTGTCTAATAATTTGAATTTTTTCCACTTGTAATGTAATACCAATCCTTAAGCAGTAAAGTTTTGCTACACATCACAAGAACGGTTTAACTGTGCTCTAATCAGAGCACAGCTGCATAGGAAAGGACAAGAGTTACTGAAGTCAAATGGCAGCCTGCCATTAAACCTCTGTTCTGTGACAATGCCCCCCAGGCATCTTAGAAGAGGTCTCTTGTTTAAAAGCGTATTTGTGCTGTAAAAGTAGACAAAAAGGCAGAGATGTAAATGCAGGACAGGAAATGCCCTTTTCTTCTGAGCTTTTAGTATCACTTCTGTGATGTGTCATTTTTTTAAGACCTTCAGTATATTTCCGAAAATAAAAAAGAGGAAAAACTTCAGCTACAGAAATGAACAAAAATCTCACCTTGTTATTTTCACACTTGTATGGGATTTTGAGGGTATCCATGGCCTTGATCATGGCCTGCATTGCTGTAAATATATTCTGGTACACCAGTTTTGTAAAGCCCCTTTTGTCTTCATCAGAGTAACCTGATCCATGAATGATTCTCATTTGCTTGATAAATGTGCTTTTGCCACTCTCTCCTGTGCCTGCAAGACAAATAAGAAGGATATGCTTTACCCAGTGGACACAAACACGACTTTTTTTGCACAATGCTGACAGCTTGCTTACTGCAAGGCTCAACAGTGTTAAGTGGTGCTTGGAAAGTAACTACAAGGACCAGTTCAAGGTCAAACAGCAACATCAGTAGCAACTGAAGAACTGAATTAAAATTTGCATTTTGAGTTAAAAACTAAACTAATGAACAAAATGGCACTCCAAATTATACATATTATATAAGACTTCACATTTGAAAATATTTTGTTCTTAAAGATGTAATTGTCCAAAACTCTAATTTCATGAGACATTTCATCACAAAAGTTCAGAGAGGAAGAAAAAGAATCTTCCTAGGCTAACACTCAGGACATTACATTAATCAGGTATTACAAGCAACTGATATATGTGTTTTGGTTTTTTGGGTTTTTTTTCAGGTTTGTTTTTGTTGGTTTGCTTGGGTTTTCAGTTTTGTCGTATCTGCTGGTTTGGTTTTTGATTTGTTAGTTTGAGGGGTATGGTTGGGTCGTTTTTTTATTTTTGTTGTTTTAAGCTAGTATTGGAACAATCAGAGCCCAAACTTCAATCTCAGAACCATATGAAATCACTGTTAATTAAAATTTGGTTCATATTTATTAATGAGCAGTCATTCCTTTCACTAAATCTTTGTCATGTCTTTTTATACTTTGTACTAAAAGTAGTTTATTGATGAAATATGACTATTTGTCAATTTACAGTTAAGATCTCCCTGTTGGAAACTTCACAAAGGTTACAACACACAACATTTTTCCTTTGCTCCAATTCAAGAAGCTCATCTATGACTACAAAAGCTTATCTATAGCATCCCTATGTTTGCTTAAGAGGAGGAGTTGAACCTGCACAGCTACATAAGCCCTGTGTTCACCCAGCTACCCAGCTCTGTAGAAAACAAAATGCACTGCTCAGTGCTTTGTTTTTCAGACTTTCAACCTGGGCTTTATTTTAATCATTTCTGTAAAGCTTTCATGCCTCATACCATAATACTCATGTCCAGGACAAAGGCAGACTTACAGGCCTCTTAAAGAATGTTTTCGGTGTCTTCCCAAAAAAGTGTGTTTCACAGCAGTGCAGTTTAAAGGAGTAGCCCTTAACTATTTCTGAGATAGCACACACTGCAAAATCTAAGCCTCTAAAATCTTCTGCCCTTACTACAAGCATAATTTTGAAACCATCACTCCCATTTCCTGCACACATACAATGAACTTCTAATGCAGGTTTTCTTTACACACACATTCCCAGAAATTCAAACGTCATGTTACATACTACAGAATCAGAATGGTTTGCATTAGAAAGGACCTTAGAGCTCATCTAATCACAACACCCCCTTGCCATAAGCAGGGACATGGTCCATTACACCAGTTTGCTCAGACCCTATCTAACCTTGCCTTGAATAATGCCAGGGATGGGGCATCAACAGGTTCTCTGGGCAACCTGAGCCAGTGCCTTACCACCTTCACATGTAAAGAATTTCTTACAATATCTTATGTAAACCTACCCTCTTTGAGTTTAAAGCCATTTCTCCTTGTCCAATCACTATATGCCCTCATAAAAGTCCCTCTCCAGCTTTCTTGTAGGCTCCATTTAGGTAATGAAAGGCTGCTAGATCATCTCCCTAGAGATCAAGACACTGACTGGTATAAACTTGTGCTTTCTACAGCCTCATCCATTCATTAGAGAACAAGTTAAAAAATACATCATGGCAATACAGTCTTAAAATTTTACCAATTTACCATAATAAAAAAACCACACTGGGTAATAGCCTGAACAGGACCCTTGAGTGGGCCTGTTTCACCTGGTGAAAAGAAGAAAACCTGAAATTACGTAAGAAAAAAAAAATCTACATATTCTTCTGAGAGGATATGAATGCCTTATGGATTCTATTAGCAATTGCTTCCACCACCATCATTCTACTAATGCCTCCAGCTGATACAAGACAAGAGCAAAGGTGAAACAGCAGTGCAGTGGAACAGTAGAATGGACCAATGGGGGATAAAACTATACTGAGACCAATTTTATGCTGGCTACCACATCACATTTACATTAGTCAAGTAAGTTGTCTGAAGCCATATATATAGTATCTTCTCATCTGTCAGAAGACTGCTGAGGTCACACAATGTACCTGAAACTCAATCAGAATACCACCACCACACTCTCTCAGCTTTTAAAAAACATTACTTTCAACCTTTCCCACCCCATCCCCTCCCTAATCCTAATAAAATTCCTTGTCTAGTACTTAGGTGAGAATTGAATATTGTGACTGAATAAAACCCCACACTCCTGTTTCAAGCACACAGCTTGGTTGGTCATCTGACTTTTAAACTTCTTCTCAGATAAAATCAACCTAATAAATGATAAAAGATTAACTATCTTTAAAAATAATAAAGAAATGTCTGTAATACTGATGAACTCTTCAATCATGGAATAGAGGATTATCAAACTTTGTAAGAGCTTAGCATCTTAAAAGCTGAAAATTTCTCAAAACCTCTTTGTGTTTTTTTTTTTCTTGAAATGTTAATAGCTACAACTATTACGGTATCATCAAGAATTTTACAACCAGAGATCTGAAAGTATTTCTAGCAGTATTCCATCCACAAGCAGAATCAGGAAAGAAGACAGATTGGTTAAATGCAGAGTAGAACCTCATGCATGCACTTGCACCCAGATATATACACAGCACAATTTATTTTTCCTGGTACACATCGTACAAAAATCAAGCTACAGAATGTTGAAATTCTGTAACATTCTGTAACATTGAAATTCTGTATCATTCTTTGCTCTGCAAAACTAATGGAAAAACTTTAAACATGAGTGATCTTAAATAGGTGACAATGCAGCTACTGGCAGAGAGGTTTCAGAACTTGTGGTAACTTACAAAGAAGATACAGGAGACTAATTTAAAAGAAAAACAACTGTAGAAGCCTAGAATGACAAGCCTTTCCTTTGTATGCTTGTCTTGTACTTGTTTTTGCATTCTGCATTACAACTTAAAAGAAAATCTTAGGTATAGTATCTTCAGATCAAATATGAGACTGTTTTTTAACTAAAACAACAAATATAGCATTCTCTAAGCAAAAGTCACACTGGCATCTCTTAAACAGAAACACTGTTAAACTACACCTGATAGTGTTTTTTTCCCCCAAATTTGACCTACGAAAAGACAATAAAAACTTGCTATTTTATTGTTTGAAATTTTATATTAAATTAAATAGAAGAGGTCATTCTTAACAGGCAAGGAAGGAGAAAGTCATTGAAATCCACTACCCTGTTAGTCACTGTACACACACATTTACTAGGAACTGTCAAAACAACAGTGTGAACATCTGCAGAAAACTGGCTTTCATCTTGGGGCTTGGATGCAGAAAGAAAGCCTACAAGCACCTGGAAAGTGAAGATTCATAGGTCAGGCTGGAATCAACATTCTACACAGATGAGCAGATCCATACTATAATCACAGTTTCATCAAACATTTACTCAGACAAAGCAGTCGGTTGTACACTGCCTCACAGATTTACAGAAAAGGGGAGCAATCAGCCTCATCAGATAGTAAGTAGCTGAGTAATTCCTAGGAAGAGTAAGAGCTAACACAGTAATAGAAAGGTAATGCATGAAAAGAAAAATATTTGATTTCACTTAAAGTTATACTTTACTTGGAAGAGAGTTTAATGTCCTCTATGCTACCACTAATTCAGCAATAGAGAAAACAAAAAATATGGTTTGGTCTGTTGCTGTTCCAGCTGTGGAATGCAGCGGGATCATATTTCCGCTGAAACCAAGTATGGATAAATGAAAACATAAAACCGTGGAGAACTCAGGCCTTGGACCAGCTTGGCTTTGTAGCTGATAAATCAGTTGAAATGTAGTATGGAATGCATGAACATCCTCCCTGGAACTGCAGCAAAGAAGTCAGTCTCTCCTACCACTTTGAACAGCAGCTTTCAGGTTCACAGTTGAAGGCTACTGCTGGGAGGGATATTCGGTTGGTAAGACTATAGCAAAACTCCCTGAGGTAGAGGTGAAGCTCCCCAGCTCACCCTGTAACATGTATCTGGACAAGTTCTGGAGCAGAACTAGAGTATCTCTTCTCCATCAAAAGAAGGGAGCAAGGCTAGTGAGACAAGGAGGCTCCCACACAAACAGCTCAGTCCATCTGATGTGGTCATGCACCTAGGCAGACTGTGCTCTCATTCTGACATCTTATGAAGAGATCCTTACCTCTATATCACTTCTACATGACCACCACCTCTGTCAACAGTTGCCACAACTGAGTTGACCTGCTTCAAGCTGCTACTGCTATTGCTCAGGCAGTCCTTTTTAAGTGAGGACTGCTTGTACTCTATGAACTTTTTTCTCTATTGCTTAAAAAGTATTTATCTACATGACATTGTATCACTGTATCACACCTCTTGAAAGATACATAAATACCAACCTACACCTCCAACCAATTTAAACTACCATAAGTAAAAAAACTTATGGTTATTAACCACAAAATACTGACCATTTTCACCTTGGTCATAGAAACACCGAAGAATTTCAGTGACAACTAATCCAGAGACAGAATTTCTGTAAGGAATTACCACTTCTGATAATGGATGCAGTAGGCATATTAATATTTTTCACAAAATGAACAGTAGAACCATCATATCTTCCTTGTGCAATTGTCTAACTCATTAATTGACATTAATAGATTAAACCTCACAAGAGTTGCTTGATGTTAAGAAACATTTCAATTATAGTTACAGAAAAGCCTATGAAACTGGAAAGCATCTCAGATTTCAAGCAAAAAATGCCAGAAAGAGAACTAAGGTGTCCTGAAGTCTGTTCCTACATCAATAGCAGCATATTTTGCAGTTATGTTAAAAACTGAACTGAATAACTACAAAAAACCAAACTAGGTGAGAACCCCAGTGATAGCATTTTGAGATTTAACAATGCACAGGTTGAAGTTAAGAACCACTTAGAAAAAAAGTGGGAGAGGGGTACATATTGTTCTATTGCCAAATGTTTGCTCCACTAACAGAATATCTTTAATTTAAAATCACTACATAATCTTATTTGTTTTGCTTAACAGCCACATTTGCATATTCCACTTGCTTTTAAAAAACAGAATAAGCATATAATCATTTCACCATTCACTAAATTATCTCCTCTGTATCATTTTAGTAATTTAGTAAAACACTTAATTAAGATAACTGTCAATATTCTACACAATATTATTTCAGGAATTACTAATGGAACAACAAAAAATAGCAAGATGAGAAAATATTTATTCCAAAAAAGGATGGATAGAATTTTACAAGTAGCTCATGAAGTAGGTAATTACCTCAAATAAGGAATATGAAACATCTACATTCATGTAGAGCAATTTGTTTCAAGAATGATCTTGAATATCTTAAATATCTATGAAAAACTAAGCAAATGTTATCCATTACAAACATTACTAAAGTTGTTCCATCATTTCCTTACTTACACAATTGAAATTGCATTAACCATCTTCCTTAAAAAAAGGGAAAGAATACCTCCCATTATGTGAACAGTTAGTCTGAGTGCTTTCTACAGCAGAAAAATCCTCTTACAAATTTAATCTGGTTGTTTTTGAGACTATAATAAAGTTAATCATCCTAGTACAGCCACAAAACTTAGAGAAACAAAATACCCATTCTCATTGTACAAATGAGGCACCCAAAATAGTTAAAGTGACTCCTACAATAAAGCCTAAGACGATACTGAATTACTGAAAAACTGGAAGGAAATTGAAGATAGAATTGAAACATAAAATTCAGGTGATGTTCTGTAGCTTCTTAATTAATGTTAATTCAAGTTTTTTTGTGAACCAGAACCTCAAACTCTTTTACAGGAAATGCAGTTAATCAAATACAGCTTTGTGCCAGATAATCAAAACTACACAGCAAAACTACTATTATGCAGCTAGGCACAGCTCATTACTGAAAGTCATCATTCCCTTCTCCACATCTTCAGTTCAGAAAAAACTCCAAACACATCCAACCAGCCAAAGAAACCCAAACCAGCAAGCCCCTCCAAAATCAAAACAACCAGACAAATCAGCGACAAAAAAATACCACCACTGCCTAAGCCCCCATCCAACAAAACAGAACCTCCTCCTTATCTTTTATAGCTACAAACAGATAATTGTCACCATTTTAGAGGTATCTTATTATGGTTTAGATGTAATTCAGAAGCAAGAAAACAAGAGAAGAGATAAACTGGGTGCCCTCACAGAGGACAAGTAATTCGTCAAGAATTCACACAGCTTTGTAAATGGGTTCAAAGCAGGTCAGGATGCCACCTTGTGTGACATTCTCCTCCCTTCTCTTGAAAGGATCCCTCTGATAAACCACAGACTCCCTAAATAGAATCAACTCTTTCCAGCCTCTGCTTAATTTTCCATTTTATACGGTTTGGAGCAGCCTCGACAAATTCTGCCTAAAGAACTTACCTGTGCAGAAAAAGTGCCACAAATCAAATTTCACCCTCAAAAATATTTTCTTGATGCTACTCACAACTCAACTGAACCGCAAACTGTTTAAAGTCAGCCTGTTGGCTGCTGCTCTTCCATGGAAATGTTATAAAAAAACCAGAAGCAAACATCAGCATTCATAAAAGAAGGTATCATACAACCTCTTACCTTCCTTGCACAGAGGAAAGGCAAAATCTGTCTTTACAAACTTGTGTGTGATTTGTTTCAAATTAAATGAGGGTGTTGGAAAGCAGACTACAGTAGATTCCAAAGCACAAGCAAGTAAAAATTGATTATTTATTATCTTCTTCGAGATAAGTGTAGTACACAACTATTTATAAATCAACATGTATGTTTTCCATAAGCTATTGATTAAAAGAAAATGGTAATAATTTGCTGATCACCACCTGATTTTCTGTGAAAACTACCTTGACTATTAATTCAATGGAGACTGGGTTTCGGGTTTAAAACTTTTATATTTCCTTCATATTATACCTACAGTTCTTTACCTCTGCACCTAAGTTGGACTGAAAATGATGGGGGCTGAGAGAGGCCATACAACACTACATGTCCTGCAGGTCTTCCAGGAGGATTCTCCACAAATTTCATTATGAGATTTAAGTTTCCCTGCATTCCAAGAAAAGGCTTGAGTTCACTCCAAACTTTCACTAAGGAAGATACATAAAATTTATTTACCTGATAATTAAGTCTTTCAACTTTCTTTCACCTTCTGTTACTCAGAGGGATTATGAACAGATAAACACAACTCCAATTCCTACCAACTCTGAGAGACACTATTTCAGGGACAGTATAAACCACTATGATTAATCAAAAGCAAAGATAAATACTGGTAGAATTCAAATTTGCAACAGTTTTCCTTTATTTTTATTATGGAAGGGAAAAAATACCTTAACTACTTTAAACCCTATGTCTTCAGGAAAAGCGGTCTTCACATCTAAGATAATGCAACAGAGTTTGGCCATGCCAAGGGCTACTATTCTTCTACCATACAGAAAACTGCAAAAGGTGAGTATTTCTCTATTTATATGTTCTATCTGCAAACATAATTATCATGCACAAGAACATACCAACAGAACAACAGCTGTATTTACCAAGCACACAAAACCTTATAGTTTGCATGTTCTGCTTTTATAAGGTATAGTTAGAAATTCTGTGACCTGTTTTCTAATCTGTGTTTTAAAGAAGTACTGTAGTACTCAGAGTATATTAAATGTGCATTTGCATCCATCTGAAATACCAATATAAAACAGTACATTATATCATTTGTTTAACAATATGTTATCAGCAATTAAGTCCAAAAACATGAAAACACCCTCTCCAAAGTTTTTTTTTTCTAATATTTATTCTATTCTATTCTGTTTGTGAGCTCTATTTAGAACAGGGAAATGCATACAAGTGAATTGCTTTGCTATACCAAAACTAGTATAAATATGAATTTACTGCAAACAAGTCATATGAATAATAGCACATTTGTTATGATTCAATAAAGTAATGTCAAGTAACATTTCTAATTGTAAATCTTATTATCTGAAATTAGAAACTAAGAACAGCAACTGTTTTGTAGCATTTTGGTACATTTTATCCTCAAGAATGGTTGGCCACTGCTTCCAAGAATGATAGTCACCCCAGTTCCATGCTTTAGTCTAGATATCATGAAGCACTACTTCCAGGGAAGAAACATAAATGAATGAACAGAAAACCCCTTTGCCTTTCCACCTTTTTACACGTCCTTCATTCATGCCAAAGAAAGAACATTTTCATATGGACTGAGATGATTTAAAAGTAACAAAGGAAAGCAAATCATGCTGGTTCTTCTTACACATGAAGAGAATAATATTTTTCCCACAAAGTTATTTGAGGTCTTTCTGTGTTAGGTTATGTTCTCCCGAGGAAGACATTTAAGCTGTTCTCTTGGTCTCTTCTGCTTTTGCTTCTTTGCTGCTCACACTTCAGAGCTCTCTATGACCTCTGTACTAGTGTGATAACATGGCAGCTGTTGCTGAACACCTAATTAGGCAAGAGTCAAATTATCAGTGTAACTATGAAACTTAGACTAGAAACATAAAGGAACTATGTATCAAATGTTGGTATGCAGATACCTGTCAGGCAGCTTTCCTGGTCCATTCACCAGCAGCAATAGACTCAAGACAGGCTTCTTTCAAGCCTCAAATATACCCCTAGAACTAAAATGATGAAGTAATTTTTGCTTTAGTCGTAACTACACACAAACAAGTACAAAGTGCAGGGTCTTGCAAGCAGAGCCCTGAACTGACTGCAGCAAGGAATCAGCTGGGGTAATTAATAGTTTTTCTAATATTATACCGTACATTGTATATCTTCCTGGTTTCCCAGGGGAGCACATCTTGAGAGCATCATAAAGGAAATACTTAATGGTATAAGCGAAAGTTTTATAGTTTATAGTAAGTATTTCTCTCTAGTATTTAACCCCTTTCTCTCAGGCTACTGTGAAGGTGTTGCTCCTCCTTCCCCAGGGAGATTGAAGAGGTGGTGGTAACTGAAACCCACGCTCACCTGGTTTCAGGCCCTCTCAGTGAATGAGCATCTATTTCACTCCCACACGCCACCAACCCAGTTATTCCATTTGGGATATCATTGTCAGTACAGCTGATCCCAGCATTAACCTGGAAGGAGAGTGGGGTGGAGGGAGTTTAGGTATTTTATAAGGAACAAAGAACCTCCTAACAGAAATCAGAATGGGCAGACAGCTTCAGCAGACATAGGCTGCTGGGAGAGCAAAAAAGGAGGTGAACTGGGGAGCACAAAGGCAGGTCCAGTACAGACATTGCTTTCAAATCAGCAGCTGTGAGTAGCCTGGGGAAGAACTTTTGCTGTCCTCTACAAGGCAAAGCTCCTCCTGGCTGGCCTTCATCCCAGGGACATGGAAGGCCTGCAGAGACCAGGGCTTTTCCTCTTGCCAGCCTCCTTCCATGTTCAAGTTTCTCAGAGACTATTTACCAGCCATTAGAAAGACTGTCCCCAGAAGACCCATCCCTTACTACAGGCAGTGCTCCTTCATCTCTTCACCCCCAAGGCACACACAGAGCCCAGCAGGGCTGGCAGACCATGATAAGAAGTTCTGGCACAGCAGCTATACAATAAAAACACATTACTCCATTTTTTTTCCATCCCACAAATACTGTGAGAGACTCAAATGTTGGGTTTGTGTTCCTCTTGTTCCTACATTCACAGCGTTGCTCACAACTTCTATGTGTTTCTCAGTGCACACTGGCAGAGGTGTGCACATACACTGTGAAATCCAGGCAGGCTCCAAGGCCAAGCCTGTTATAAATCCACCCAGAAGGAAGCACAGTTCCAGATATTGTGGCACATTTCCTGCAGCTTATGGCAGACCACCCTTAACTTGAGAGTGCTTTTTAACTGCTACTTCCCCTGGAAAGTCACTAGTTTTTGAGGGTTTTTGCTGTCCTCCCATATTTTAGGTCTTCCGAGGTATTCCAAAAAGCCATACACTAATTAAGCAGCTCCTCTAAAATGAAGGTAGACCCCTTGCACACTTTTTCCTCCTACAAGGAGAGGAGACCTGGGCAAGTCATCTCATTAGCTGGATAGGAGTGACACAACTGCTATATTATTGTAGCTCTTATTTCAGCAATTTCAAATTGAGCAAGATTGGAATAATACTGAAAAAGTAAAGATTGAACAAATCATGTTTTAATCATGTTCTTTGCATATTTTAATATAAATACCACCTATGAACATACTTTCATGTGCATACATACACACACAAAGTGACGAAGGCTCTAAAGACATAAATACACCAATGGCACTGTGAATTTAAGAAATCAGGTCAAGGGTAATATTAGCAAAGAACAATTTTATAATTAAAAAAACTATAATTAGATTCTCCACTCCGCCTCCCACCAAAAAATCCCTGCTTTTTCTTAAGGAAAAAAAAAAAAGTAAATCAAATAGCTAAGTTCTGCGAGGACATCCTTGCCAGCTTTACACACTACAACATATAGGTATTTCCATGCTTAGGAAATGTAGCATTCTTTTCAGATGCTGCATTTGCTCAAGCAAATAGATGAAAAACTGAAAAAAACTTTATGCTTGGGTAAAATTGGGATGAAAACTACTACTGGGTCAGTAAGAACATGGACTGTCACAGTCAGTAAGAACAGGGACAAGCACGCAGATTTTAGGGTCAAAGCATCCAGTGCCATCATTTTGCATTTGCATTTTAACAGCACAGTGTCCTAGCATGCATATTGCTTAAAGCATGGCTTTGGTATGGCTTAACTGAGTGACATTTTAATGTTCTGCTTCTCCAGCAGGTGAAGTCAGGTGGCATCACTCCAGAGTACCAACCACACTGTCACAGAGAGAGCATTCATGGCTTGTGCCCTTCACACTGCCCAGACAGGGCCCAACTCCCATGCCACTGATTTCCTTAACTGAGCAACTTCAGCAGCTCAAAGGAAGAGTTTCCAGTCACATCTCTGACATGCCAAAACAGACAGCTACATGACTCTTGTTCTCTTCAAGAGAAACTTCTGATCTTCCTTATAATAACCTTGTTGCTGAAGTTACATATTTATTTAGACCTGATTATATAATCTTATTATATACCAGATTATTATGTACTCTGAAAGTTTTAAAATTTTTTTTGTATTTTTATTCACTTTTTACACACACTACAAACAAAGACTGCATAGATTAATAAATAACTACTTTTTATTTATAAAGGTAATAAACCCCATAAAATAGTAACACACAGAACTCAGTTAAAATTGTGGATAAGCAACATGCCTTCATGAGTTGTGGGAAAGTCTTGTTTTGCTGGATACTATTACAATATTAGAAGAAATCTCCAGAAATCCATGAACTAAGTGGCATCTGAATTCAACAAAACAACTACTGTTTTACTCAAACATCAGCTACTGTAGCCAATAGCACATACCACCTAGACATGGATATGTAACTTAGGAAATGTCACCTCCTTTGTCTCCTAGAGTTGCCTCATTGCTCCGACCTCTTCTGAAATTACACGTGGCTTTCTGTTTAATTAACTAAAGTCCACACGCTATACATTTGCATTTAAGTAAGTTACTTGTATTAAAAATCCTGGTTCATCTGAGAGAAAGTTCTAAATTCACTTAATATCCTAAGTAATTAGGCTTTCTATGGTGACAGATTCTTGTTTTATGAACATTCATATAATTCTGGTTTTCACTTGTATTAGCATCTGGTTTCAAAAAGATTACATTGAGTACACTTCTAGCTGCTTTCAGTGCTATGGCAAAAGATATTCAAGAACATGGTAATACTATGAATACTGTTCCTGTTCTTATTTAGTACACCAAAGCAGAAATAAATTTAACTGGCAGGGAAAAGAGCTGTAACACAATTGCAGTTCACACAGGCACAACGTGGCAGAGTGAAGGACTAGTTTCTGTTCGCCATTATTTTTTCTTTCTAGAGGAAACCTCTACTTCCAGGAAGTAAACATTTATTTAACATGTCACTCTTTTGCACAATAGTCAAATAAGAAGTATTTGAATTATGTTTTAGGCTATTAAAATGTTATCCACCAAGTCAACATTCTTTATAATTTTTTTAAATTATAATTTCAGTTCAGCTAAAAAATCCCACAACAAAACAACCAAAGGCATATCCAGCTGTCACCACAAACCACAGAGTTAACCATTCAAAGCCAAACAAGAACGAACTTACAACAACCACAATGGCATGATGCTGAAAGGTGATTATATTTGGCACCTCTCTATTTACTTCTACTTTTGCGTAATTCTTTTTATATCCCTGCAGTAACAATAAAAAACATGCCCCCCCATTTGTCAAAAAAAAAAAAAAAAAACCCACCCCCCGCCCCCCCAAAAAAAGCAAAAAAAAAAAAAAAAAAAGCCCAGCTGCTTCCATATGTGTTTTACCCTACAGATCCAACCACCACTGGAAGCCTTTGAGCATCAGTAAAAGGTTAACCACTGCACCCTCCCAGGCTGTTGAAATACATGTACACATTCAGTATAATCAACACCTCACACTAATTACCAATTTTCTAAAACACTTAAAATACTTTAAAAGTGTTTGCTATGAAGAAGATGCAGTCAATTTTCTCTTTTAACATGATCTCCAAAATCATGCAAGTATTCTGACATTTATTGCATGAGGAAGGATGCTGCCACATCTAATCTAATCTCTGCCACATGGGAACAAGTCCCATAAAAGACAATTGAAGTGTTTTGGGGGTGGGCTTTAAGTTGTTGCAGTTCTGGGAAAATGTTACCTACAAAACTCTAGGTTTATTAACTCTGATAAAACAATTTAGTTGACTAAAATACACAGTTAAAGACTACTTCTCACTATGACTGACAAAGAATAAAGCTATGGAAATGTGTTTTAGACAACAGATCAGTGAATCCCAGATGCCCTGTATTATTCCCTGATACAAAATCTAAGATGAATGTTTCTGATCAGTTAAATATGAATCCTTTTTGACTGTCATCAGAGATCACCTGTTTTGTTGGTCAAGTTTTCTCATGCCATCTTAACAGCTTCCTTTATTTCTAAAGATGAAGAAAAATAAACATTAAAGGCTTCTGCATAAGTTTTCAAAAACTAGCACTTTTGTCAAGTATCATGTAACTTCACTTCAAACTGCCAATTTTTTTCTTTCCCCAACAAAAAAATTTGGTAAGTCAGAAAACTAAGAGAGGCGTTCCTATAATACGAAATTTTCAAACTGTGAAAATCACAAAAAGAGAAATTGGAGTTGTGAGTGAAAAATTGTTCCCGCAATCTAAGTTTGCAGCAAAAAACAAGAGAAAATGCACATTATTTGCACAAAAATATGGATTTTTACACTATGGAGCTTACAGTAAATAACTAAATTTCAACTACTAGAACTACAAAAAAAAAAAATTCAAATCTTGTTGCAACTAAAAGGACCAAAGGTATGTTCAGGGTATTTGCAGGGAAAAACCTCCAAACAACCTACCACCCCTCCCTAGCTTTGCAAGCATTACTTTCTTCTATATACTGACTCCTCTGATGTCAGTAGTTAAAAAAATCAATTATATTTCAAAGAAATTAAGTTACTGAAGAGTTTGGAAAAAGAAATTAAAGAAAGTGATAATGACCTCAGGAAAGGTTAATCATACCCCTCCCCCCCTCTTTTTTCCTGTGATCCTTATTAAAGATTTTTTTCTGCCATCCTTACTCTTTAAGTAGTCCCAACAGATTACTGCAAACTATGGCCTTATTAATATGAATGAGGGTAAAAAACAGAGTAGACATAAAGTATACTGCATATCCATTTTAATAATTTTAGAAGTATTCTTGAAAAACAAGGAATAGGAATAAAGAGCATCAAACACTTTCCAAAATTCTCTGCCTATCACTTAATAAACAAAGTACCTAAAAAATTTCTTAAGATGGGAGAGAGTCTAAGAATAGAATTACTATGGTGTGACCAGTTACCACATATTAGCTGCTCCACAGTGGCTTTTGCATGGGTAGCTTCAGTTACATATAAATGTCAAGTTTTATCAAACTGATTTGTTAGTCCTTTTTTATTTCTGTAAATCTTGCTGCACTAAACAGCTAATGAGAAGATTAAATACCTTTAAACACTATCCTAAAAAGTGACTTCACCTATGTTATACCATATTAGCAAATAAAGAAAAATGTATTTGAAGGATGAAGTATATAACTTTATAGAAACTGAACTATTTTTAAACTTTAAAGTATCAGATGAAAGTAGAAGACTTAAATTTTTTCTAATTCTCTGATTTTATTCTACTACAGCTCTGCTGTTACAAGTTTATTATTAACTTGCTCTTTAACTTCTACTTGAGAAACAATTCTTTGGCAAGCTATTTTGTTACCTCACACAACTAGGTGTACAGGTCATGATCCCATTCCTTCTCAACACAGTGGTGAAACATATATTTACCTGAATGAGAACATTTCAGCACAGTGCGGTTACATCTGTTGTGTGTGTACTAGTCCTCTGAACAGTTCCTTATGTATGTACTTATGTTACTGTTCTTAATTCTTATAACAAAAATAGTACTTACTTATTCTACTCACTAAACAATCAAACAGACCAGTTATAAGTGACCTGTTTCTGAATTACTTTTAAAGACTACTGGTACCTAACCAATAAGCACCAATTGCAACACTATTTTTCTTGAGGTTTTTTGCCTTCCTATAAATCTCATCTGCTTGCTAGATTTTAGTGAGACTTAAAAATATATCCACATACCATTTTTCCACATGAGCTATCCATTTCAAATCAGTTATTAAAATGTTACCTTCATTGCTGCTTTGCATACTTATGATTTTTAAAACTAAAGGCTAATCAAGACTAATCTCAGTGCAGAGAAGGTGCCCCATTCTGACTACATCTCCACACACTGCCATTTGGACTTATTCAAAACTCTGCTTAACAGGCATTCCATGATCACACACATTCCTTTTTGACTCCATACTCTCCACTATAAGTTGTGTTAGGCTATCTTCAGTAAAATATAGATGCTGTGACAACAACCTGGGATGAAGTAAGTGCAGATGCAATGACTTGTACATTATACTGTGTATCAACTTCCAGTAACACAAACACTTTTTCTCTCAAACAACATATGACTGCAGGCAATCTGCAGGCTAAACTCTGGAAAGCATGTAAAATTTAAAATAAAAGTTCTACATCTTCAAAGCCCTAAATACTGTGGCCTAAAGCCAAAATTAAGTACCTTAAATTCTTCTCTTCCCTTGCACAGGTATTTTCTGAATTACCAAGACTGAAATGCAACCATTTCTAGTTCTGTAGAAGAACAATATATAAACTTTATGTTGGAAGACATCTATAGCACTGAGTTTCAGACTGCAACTAGTGAAAGCCACTGCATCACCAAAGTAACTTCCTAAGACAAGGAGACAGCTCCTTTATGTCAACTACTGCATGCATGGCTGTTGATTCATATGCAATATTGTACATATTATTTAAGATTGTAAAATCATAAACCAGTTATTAAACAAAAATACTGATTTGACTTTTTCAAGGAAGGATTGCTAACATAATGCTACATGAACAGATGTGTCTGTTTATATATTTTACCAGCAATTTCAGTTAGAATCTAATGCATCATATAATTACACTATGATTTGTTTGCTTGAACTGATCATCTTTCTAATGAAATAAGCTTTCCAAAAAGCAAATTTATATGAATACATTTCCTGTCTCTTTACTAAATTAAAATTTTCTTTCCCAATTTTACTGGTACCCAAAAATCTCCTGAGTAATGTGTAAAAGGTAACTGTACATCAAGTTAAAGGCATCTAGCTCAGTTTAAAGCATGAAAAAGTTCCATACGGAATAATTTTGTACACATAAAATCAACACATAGGAAAGCCAGCATCAAACCTCTC
Source organism: Vidua chalybeata (assembly GCF_026979565.1). NCBI lineage: Eukaryota > Metazoa > Chordata > Aves > Passeriformes > Viduidae > Vidua > Vidua chalybeata. Next base: position 15,461,206 of record NC_071570.1, on the reverse strand, counting down.
ATTCTAATGGCTCTGCTGTATAGCTACATAAAATCTATGGGTGAAAATTATTTTAAAGGTTGCATGAATATACTCACACATGCAAAGAGAGACAGAAGGATAGATATTCTTTTGCTTCTAACAAAAAGACAGCCTAGAAGGATTGTATTTTTCCCTGCTGAATTCCTTATTTTTAAGATCAAAAACATCTGTTAAAATCTGTTTTTCTGATGCTTCTGTTGAAGAATATTGGTATGAATTGACAGTAGCTGTTACCATTAACTGAAACAAAAAGTCAAATCAAACAAAAAGGACTGATAATTTAGATGTTAACAAAGACACTGACTAATCAAACAATAAACACTTCTCTGATCAATTAGTTATGTTGCAATTTAAACTTACTGCACGGTCCAACATCAAAAGCAAAGCAAAGGGGGAGTGAAAAGGTTATTAATGGTTCAGACAATTTAGAACAAAAAAGACCATAAAGAGGACAACTTAATCCAAGTTTTTTCACATAATGGACTAATTACTACTGGCACTGAAACACAGAAAAAGAGAGTAAGTAGCTCACGTTCTTCATGAAATTCAGACTTGATCAGAAGATATTTCTCAACATAAATCAACCTACTTCAAAGAACTAATATTTAATTATCTCTCAGCAGTTATAGGGAAAGGAAAATTCCCGAGGTGAAATGCGAGTTCCACCACTTTCATGTGAAGTAGCAGCCAATTGCTAAGACCAGATTCCTTTTCATGTATATAATATGCTATTGGGAGATGCTCTGGAAGCACAAATCTCTTTTCAGTTGAAGTGCCCTTAGCAGATCTGTCACAGAAATATAGAATCATTTAGGTTGGCAAAGACCTTGAAGATCACCAAGTCCAACCACTAATCTAACACTGCCAGGTCCACCACTAAACCACATTCCTAAGTACCCTCCTAGGAGGGTACTTGATCGCTTCCCTAAGCATCCTGTTCTAGTGTTTGACAACCCTTCCCAAGAAGAAATTTTTACTGATACCCATCTAAATCTCCTCCAGCACAGCTTGAGGCCATTTCCTCTTGTCGTATTACTTGTTACTTGGAAGATTAATCCCCACCTTGCTACAACCACTTTCAGGTAGTTGTAGAGTATCCCTGAGCCTCCTTCTCTCCAGGCTAAACAACTAACCTGTAGATATAGTGAAGCTCCCACCTGAAACCTCTGCCAGAGTGTCCCTGTGGGTAGACATATACTAGCATTTATTTCAAAAGTGTTCTTCTGAACCTAGCTTAAACTTCCTGAAGTCCTTCACAGACTGTGCTCTTTCCCATCACTGTCAAAGCATCCCCAGGTGAGAATATGGATTTCTTTAGAATGAAACCAGCAAAAATTGAAGTTAAGGACCACAACTAATGCATTTAAACTACAAGCAGGAATTTAGTCCCTAGGATCAGATTAGACCTGGCTAAAGCAAAAAAAAAACACCCCTTGACCATGGACATTGAGTTCTCCACACCTACTGTTTTGCCCTACAGACCCACTCTCAATTCACAGTATTTGCTAACTTAGAAATAGCCTTTGTCTGGACTCCCCCACCTATCACCACAGGGATAGTAATTATGAACCCTATGGAGGTGACAGAGTGACTGATTAGCTAGTAGGTGGGCAGTATTTTGAAAATCTGCAGCGCTATGTAGCTATTCCCTCTTATTACAAATACTCTTGTGCAGGTATCATCCAAAAAGACAGCGGTGTGTAAGCAAGAATTCATCTGGAACATCCTTAGTTTCTCTACAGTATGACTTTGCTCCACTTGCTGAAGCCACTCTGGTGACAGCAGGTTGATTTCATGGAACTTAACAGTGATCTAACATGTCCAGTCAAAGTACATACAGTGATTATGGCTAGCATGCTGTTCAGTTCAGCAGAAGCCTGCCTGTGGAAATACAAGCCTGTCCATATAGTATAAGCTTTTCTGTATCTTAAAAGGTTATTCAGTATTTATCAGTCAGGATCCAAAAATCCATGAACAACGAAATGACTCCTCAATATAACTCTATACACAACAGAAGCAATAAGTACCTACTGTTGTTCTCATGCATCTCCTGCTTATTTATTCTTGCTTAATAAAACCAAAGACAATTTAAAGAATATATTAATAAGTACTTTAGAGATTGCAGTTTTGTTAATTACTATCTTTCATGTTTCATTTTGGCACTGTAGTTATGCTTCTGGAGTTCCTTACCTCCTAGGCTTTGCAGCACAGCAATAGCCTCAGAGGGGCTCACCTGAGGAGTCAGTCTACCAGAGCAAGGCTCACAAAGTGTGAGGACATTTTCCCTGCTTCAAAATACAACTACAGGAGAAAATATCCCTTTCTACTTCAAACAGCTTTCTGCTTAGCTTAGTCATATATACTATACAGAAGAACTTTCATTATCTTCTCTTGTTTGGCCAAATCAGTTCAAATTCCCAGTTTCAACCTCTCAAGAAAGATAAACTGCTGTCCAACTACAGTACCAAGTACAGCACATCAATAGGTTGAAAAGCAGGATGCATCATCAGATGAAGGAAGAAAAGTGGTCATGTTCTCACCCTTGATCAAAAGTTAGTCTCAGCTTCTGATCCTGCCAGTTCTAGCTATTTAGACATGCTTACTTATGGGCTCAGGGCTCTCTCTCACGGCTTTTAAATCAGGTCAAAGCATTGATAAGTATTTCAGTGCTTGTTGGCAGAGGTTACAGTTCTCTCCAGGAAATCTGCAATCCCTCTGAACAGATTCTTCACCTAGATAGTATAGCATAATGAAGACAAACCTAAACCATCAGGTGTCCAAGCATGCCAAAAGTTGCAATTTGAAAAAACAGTAACTAAAGCTAGATATACTGCAAATAAATTAATCAATTTCAATGCTCCTAAACAGATGTTTAGAGGAGTGACAAGACATTTCATTAATATTACTCAAACTATTAGTCAAATTTACTTCCAAGTACTAGTATGACTACATAGGTTAGACCACATAAAAGAGGATATTAAAATACATTTTACAGTAAGGTTTTTTTAAAAAAAAATTAACTACTAGTCCCATCAAAAACATACACACTTGACTGTAAATGATAGAAAGAATGAAAAGGAACTTCTATAAATAGTCACTTTTTATTGAACTGTAACAAGATGTTCCCAAGATATTAAAATATGAAGTTTAGTTCAGACATTAAGGCACTATTGGCTAAGACATGAAAAACTTTCTACTTCTAGGCAAGCATTTCCAGTCCAATGTAAACAAAAAGCCATCTCTTTGGTAGCATTGGTACCTCAGTCTCTTTTCTATCTCAGAGTATAAACTGGGTGATGTGCTAGAGAGGGAAACACCATCACCTATGAAAGTAACAACTACTGCCTTTCTACTTTCCTTACCTGAAAATTTAGTTTCAGTATGACACTTTTTCAAAAAGAAAAGCTATTGTGTGAAGGTAAGATAATGATCCACAAAGCCTTGAGTTAAAGCTTTATCATTTAGGAAAGAATCATGCACTACGATCCAAACTGTAGTAATTATTTTAATCCATTATTTTCTGGATCGCATTAAAAATGGCAACATGCTGTCCTTCACAGGTAATTTACAGCATCAGAAGTACTACAAAGTAAATGAAAAGAAAAAAAGAAAAAACCCAACCAAACCCAACCCTAGATTAGTCTGAATCATGATTTTGTTTGAGAAATGATGGTATGGATTCATTAATTGATCCAGGAATAAAGCTCGGTGTCATTTCCAGTATCATTCTGAAATGTAATTCATAACACTGTAATTACAAAGAGATTACTGGGCAGAGCAAGCAGCTCAAGACACTTAGTTACAGAGATACCATTCATTTAAGAAAATGAAGAAATACTCTTAGGTGACTTTCATGTCGCAACAGAGAATCAGAAAAATAATCTACCTTGCTTGCTCATGGACCAAAAAATAATCTACCTTACAAGCTAAAGGACTGCCTAGGAAATTGGGAAAAAGATTATTGTGAAAGCAATAAACTTCCCAATTTGCATTATGAGCTGTTCAGGAAGGTTTTCTGCTTCAAAAGCACTTCATCAGAAAATAATTTTTTCCCTCTCTGTGAAAGGGGATTTATTAAAAAGGCAAGTCCAAAGAAAGAATGGCAGGAAGGTTTATTTTTCATCTACAATTAATTTACAATTGCAAAACTGTGAATTTAATTTACAATTACAAAACCTGAGATATTTCAAGGTAGTTTCATAATGTGGAAGAGGGTTGGTTTGTTTTGTTTTCTGAGATTTGTTTGTTTTTTCTAAGGATTTGGTTTTTTGTTTTTTTTTTTTTTTTTTCCCCTTATTTTTGGTTTTGATGTTTTTTTATTTTAAACATACCTTATTCTGAGGGGGAGCGGGTAAGACCAAAAGACAAATCTTTGTAGGAGGCAAAGGCTTTTGTACACTGAAAGCAGGTTATTAAGAAAGGACAGGGAAAAAGATAATCCAGCATTCAAATGGATTTTACCTTCCTTCCATTTATTGGTTTTCACAAAGGAATGGAAGAAAATACTGTACTCCCAAACGGCTGACTCATTATTGGAATTATCTCAGGAGAGCCTGGAAAACAACTTGCCATCATTTGATTTTACAGGTTAAGATGCAAAGCAATCCTACAGGTTGAGAGCTCCAAATACAAGCAAAATCCAACACCAAACAGATTCCCAACACTACACAGTGTTATGACAAGAGGAAAATAAACCCAAAAGTCCATTTCTAAAAAGTAACATTTTTAGAAAGTAACAGCAAAGAGCCAAGAACAACTACATACTCATTTGCTATGGTCCAGGCCTCCTCACCGATTTCAGTGCCTAGTTTCCACAGGACCACTGAGCACCAGTTTTTAAAACAGAGACCTATGGATGGGGCCAAGGTTCCAACTCCAGTGCAGCCTGACAAATGTTTCATGTCTCCATAACTGTACTGAATTAGATGTTTTACCATAAGACCATGCCAATATCTCCATTTCTCTCTGCAGCACAGTCAAGACAGAGAGAGCTACGGTGTGCTTCATAGCCTCACTCACGTTTCACTGTCCCAGATATCACAGTCATCAGTGGACATCAAGACAGCAGATATTTAAGGTACTGGAGATGAGACACTGGAGATGTGATGTACCATATCACTCAACTGTAGGGTACAGGCTCATCTTCAAACACTAGCTTTACCTTATTTCTTAAAGAAAGAAATAAGGACGACGGAGTAGAGAAGCAGGTGCCTCTCTGCATAAAAGCCTCTATCCTGCCCCACCATTCCCAAAAATCCCCTAAGGGAAGCCACCAGGCCCTCTAGCAGGCATGTACATACTAAAGAGCAAAGTCCTGTCAGCTTAGACAGTAAATTCTGCCAAGAGCCAAAGCAGGTGTTGGTTTCTTCTGCTACTGCAGTACCTGGCCTAAGCATGGCAGGGTTATAGACTGGTAGTACATGCACCTCTTCCTTACTCCCAGTCTTGTCAACCTTGACTGAACAGGCTGGTTATTTCAAAAATTTATTTGTATGTATTTTAAAATACACATATTTGGTGCATATTACCTTTGTAGAGAATCACAAGTCTTAGCCTTTTCTTTCTCTCATGAATTTAAGTTCTCACACTGAGAATTAACATTCATCATTGCAAATAATCTTCCGACTTTGCAGCACATTTCTACCAGTGATAAGTATTTTGAGGGTAGGAGAAGAGACTATTTTTCTTTCTGCTACTTTATCCAGAAATAATTTGTCTTCTGCAAAAGGAATTTGCTGACAGCATACACAGCTATCTGCACAGTACATCTTTTTGAGTACCACCAAAACAACAGTTTGTGATCACATCCATGTGCCACTTACCAGGATGTGTTGGCACTGATCTGGGCTTACATGCACAGTCAGCATCATGCACCTAGTTTACACATAGTCTCAGGATGTTGCCAAAGTCTGTGTTTACAAGTTGGAGGGTTTCAATCCTGCTGTGTCTACTTAGTTTGTAATAACCCCTTTGTGTCAAACCCCTTAAGCCACAACTACCCTACATAATGATGCATAATGATGTGACATTACCAACAGCACTGAGACTGGATCAGGCCCAGAGGACCCTCAGCCTACAATCAACTGCTTGAAGCTACAGCCTGTGTCAGTCCTGTAGCTATTCAGGGATTATCTGAAAAACAGCCCTATATCAGCCCACAATTCAGGGTAATGAGCTACCTTGCTGTGTTCCCAAACAGACTTAAGCTATACAGGTGGCTGCTCTGGGAAAAGCATGCTGGCATACTGCCACTGCAAGACTTCTGAACTGCAAAACTAACGCTTTCACTGATTTCCCCTCAGGTAACTGGTCACAGTGGTCCAGACTACTTACAACATGATTCTTTGTACACCTGTAAGCACTGATAAGCATAATGAAATATACACACTGAGTGTAGCATAATGAAATATAAATCCCATAGGATTTCCCCCACATTGTATGATTAAAGTCAGGGTCAACTCTTGACTCAGCTGATCCAGTTCTGCAGCATAGTCACTGTATTTCACAGAAACACAAATTGGTTGAGGTCAGAAGGGATCTCAAGCAGGGTCACAACGTGCTGCCTAGGACCATGTTTTTTTAATAGAAGGCATACACTACAACCACTTTGGGCAACCAGTGCCAATGCTCAGTCATCCTCACAGTGAAAAAGTGTTTCCTGATGTTCAGAATCTCCTGTGTTTCAGCCTCTGCCCATTGCCTCTTGCCCTATCACTGGGCATCACTGAAAAGAGCCTGGCTCTGTCCTTTTTGTAAGTTCCCTTTGGGTACTTACATAAATTGGTAAGATCCCTCCCCGAGTCTTCTCTTCTCCTGGCTGAACAGTCCTAGCTCTCAGCATTTCCTTACAGTAGAGTATTCAAGTCCCTTCATTACCTTGCACTCCTTGCTTGAATCCCTCCCTAAGTTCCATACCTATCTCTCTCGTACTGGTGAGCTTAACCTCAGACTCTCTGCCCACCAGGCAAAAGGAAAAGAGGGCTAAGTGCACTCTCTACTTGATAAGGAAACCTTTTCCCCAGAGTGTTTGGGCTGCATCTTCGTCAGTAAGGTGTCAAGTCCTGACTGTGCTTCAGCTGTGTTAATGCACACCTGAAAATGGTGTTAAGAACTTTCAGAGCTCTATAGGTACACAAGAAAACACAGTCCCACAGGTAAGCAGTGGTCCTATAGGCCTCAAATTCTCATTTTTGTAAGATTAAATCTATTTATAAAAGTCTGACACCTAGATGAGGGTAAGTGGAATAAAGTACCCTATAAGCATCCCAGACTATTCCAACTGCAGTTAAGTCCTGGAACATCCAGTTCTTCCTTGATTTCAAGAAGTACTCACTTTCCAAGGATAAATCTGATTCCTCTGCAGAAGAAGCAGAACTCCTCACAGCAGGCCTCTAGAGCCAGCATTCCTAAAGATGCAACCTAAAACTGTTTTCATATTTCATACAAGAGCTAAGCAGCTGCTACCAGTATTCACCAAGCATTGACCCTTACATAACATCACTGGTGTGTAGTCTATATAGTCAGACAGTGCTCCCAAGGTGGATGAGGCATGACCACTGTACATGCAGTACACAGGACAAGCCAGCAGGTAGCAAAGCGTAGGCACAGACAGCTGAGATTCTTATGTCATCACACTGCACTCTATTTGGATGAAAGCAAGATCCTGCAAATAGCTCAAAGGGATTGTTAAACACTGTTTAATAGAAATAATGACAGCAATATGGTACATGTGCCTGAAGTATGCTCCATCAGAATAATTAATCTGAATATTGCAAATTATAAATACCTAAACACCTAACATTTGCCATCCTGACACCTGGCAGTTTAAACATTACTGTGCTATACTAGAAGGAAACAGAAAAACCTGGAGGTAAACTCCTAGACAGGAAAAAAATACACAACAGAGTTCTGGGCAGGGGGATTAGTCCCTGGATTTCTATGGAAGATGGAAGTTGCAGAATTTGGGCAATTTCCATTGTTAGAAGAAGAAGAAAAGCATTCTGAAAGGCAGGTTGGCCAGAGAGGTCAGAGTATCCTTGCACTGTTGAAAGTGAAGGGGAGGATGGGGAACGGAGTGCACTTATTTAGCAGAAAAATCAAAGGATTAAAATTAAATGAATAACCAAATAAAACTGAGAGGCTGAACTGTTTGTTCAACAGGCAAAATATTCTAGATATTCTAGACAGGCGATAAACCCACAGAATTATTGATATATAGATGTGGGTTTGAAGGAGGAGGTGTAACTAAAGAAAAGATTGACCAAGTTGAAGTTCAGTGGCTGGCTTTATTTTATACTTCAGAATTGGCTAGCAGCTACAGATATTTTTTGTTTAAATTCTAATAGGGAAAAATTGAAACAAAAGCTGATGCCATAGCAGATGACAGTCACAGGTAATGTGATAGGGCAAGCAGGTGAAGATCCTCTAGCGCTTTCATGAAAATGGAAAAGTATAATCTCCTAATGCCATGTAACTGACGCTAAAGGTCTCAAGCACATTACCTTGGTATTTCTGCTAGTTTAAAAATTGTGATTCCTAAACCAGAAAAGCACCATACAGAAATACCTCTTAAGAAAAGGGGCAAGTGTCAGAACCACAGTCAAATGTAACTGCAGGAGCATATGATTACGACTGTACAGCATTTGCTATGTTTAAATGAATGAATTTCAAAACCAGTAGTAAAGGCACATTATAAGCATATTGTATTCGTGAGAGCTACTTTAGCAAAAACCTGACAATTACAAGTGTAAGTTACTGGATTTAGATTTAGAACAGGAACAGCTGGTAGTCATTTCAGAACATTTTATGAAGTAGCCTAGACAGCCACAATTATACAAGGAAAAAAGAAAAATGAAAAACAATAAAACTAGACTGTATAAGAGAGGAAGTAAAAGAAGAACATTGAAATAGGTAAGCCAAAAACATGGGAAATCTCAACCATTTTTAAGAGAAAAAGTCAAATTATGACCTCTGGGGCTTCACATAAGACCTTGCTTTTTTTAAAATGACAAACCACGCTGGTCCCTCACAAAACTGTTGCTGTAGAATACTTAATATTTATTAACACAGAAAAACACCCATGTAATTTTACAATTTTTTTTTCTTTTAAGGAAGCACAGACCACATTTGCAATGAAAATTAAAGAGTGCCCACTGAAGATGAACAACACAGAGGATTTATTCGAGTCAGAATGCCAGTCAGAGGGTCCAAAGTGTTTTAGAAGGACTGGCTAGGAAGGCATACTGACTTGAAACTCTTGAATTATCACCCAAAAAACCCCAAAGGGTGAGAGAAAGAGATTGTATACCAAGACCGATGGAGTTAGAGCATTCAGATGGTTTGCCGTTAAAGTCAGTGGTTTTGAAGAACTAGGCATCTGCTAAGCAACTGATCATACAACAAACCAACACAGCATGCATTCAGTAACAGTTGTTTAAACAGTTAAGTAGCAAACTACACAGGCAAAAGTCCTCAGCAGACAGCTGTCTTCCAAACGGGATCCCAAAAATATTAACACTTAAAAGAAAACCTTAAAAATCTTCCTGCATGAGATAAAACAAAAACATAAAATCATTACTGACAGTACTCATAGGTGATACAAAAGCTGTGAACTGGTAAATGATGATGATGTTATGCTGAAAACTATATTAGAACAATCTGTAAAACAGAAAGAGGCAAATACCGTTAAGTATAAACTTGCCAAACAATGACTAAACCCACCCTAAAAAGCAATTATTTAGAAAAGCATTTAAGTTACAGCAGTCATCTAAACATTAATAGTTTAATGTCATGGCTCAGTAGGCTGTTACACTCCTTGAACACACCTCAGCAGTGGTATTCTACATAGCAGTACTTATATACTTGGAATAAAAAGTATATACACATCACTGTTCAATTCTCATGATCTGTACTTCAGTACTGACCTTGAATTGGAAAGAAGTCAAAAACCAGCTACAAAAACAATTAAAGGACCATAAAATCCACTCTACAGTTACAAAGTTAGAATTGAACTATGGAACCATCCAGACTGAATCACAAGGTACTGGAGTATTTTCTTTCTGTCCTGAAAGTTGATAAAAAATGTAATGTTCATGGTTATGATTAACTTAAAAGTGAGTAGTGCAGTTATTTTACTTCTTATGTTTTATCTAATGTCAGAAAACAAATTCCACAATATATTAAGAAAGAGCTTATCAGACAGGTCACTGGCATTTTGTGCACTCATGTATTTTGGTTCAAAAAAACATGTATCACTTGAAAGACACACACACTCACAAAAGAAAATCCCATCACACATACCCACAAAAAGAAACCAGTTCAAACCCACAAACAAGCCTGAGTTATTGAGTACAGCGATATATACAATTAATGTCACTATACCTAAACTGCAGTCTAGATTGGTAGGTTGAAATACTGTTTTAAATAAGACTGACACTCAGTCAACAGATAAACATTTGTCTTGCTTATGGCTCTTCTTTGACTACTTCTGCAGAGTTTTGATCCTCAGTGCACATAAAAAAAAAAAAAGAAATGGGAAGGTGTAAGAAAATTTCATGCCAATAAGCAGAAGTAGCTTGGTATCACATAAACAAGACAAAACAAACAGACACAGAAGGTGAGCACATGTTTCTGCAGCTATAGATTATTCCAGAAAATACTGTCACTTCTTGAAAATAACTAAAATATAAGGTAAAAGCATGACAAAGTATTTTCATGATAGTCCCCCCCCCTTTTTAAGCTATTCTAACAGAAGACTATGTCCTAGCAGCCTGACAAGTCATATAGTCATATATAGTAATTTTGCATAATTACCAGTTAAAGAAATCCCACCATATTTTGCTATTTTAAACAACAAAAAGACAATCTCCTCCTGCTTTACTGGTTTTATATTATTTAATGGGGAAAACTCCATAGACGAAAAATGCAATGTAAATATTTAAATCTATCTTTCTCACTTCACTACATGAAACTGTAGACCAAAAAGTTTGTAAATCAAAACATCCAGACAAGGTATTTTCTGAGAACAACCAAATGAAAAATGCACCAAGAAAATTAACGTGGTTGTAAATTTACAAAACAAAACACAGAAAAATGTCATTACCCAGAGAATGTGTCAAATTTCTCCAAGAAAACAATTTAAAGGCATACATACTAACTTCACTGTTCAGCATCAGAAGTTTGCATTTAGGGTAGGAAATACAGCCACAATTAAGCTATTAGCAAATCCTGCTCATGTTGTTTCTGTAGTTTTGGTTCAAAGGCCAAAATCTTCAGAGATTACCATGAGTCTAGTACTTAACCCTAATTAAATGTAATAATTAATAGGAATGTATAATTACGTTGTGGAGCCAAACACAGAACAAAATCAAAGTGAATCCAAATTCACTATTACCTTGCCTTGCAGGTAAGAAAACAGGATGAATGCAATTAAGTAAATAAACCCCAAGAGAACAAAAATTGTTCTGGGCAGAGATTGTTTCTAGATTTCTATGAACACCAACGGCATTAAAATCCAAGCTTGTAAGAATTGTAAGACAAGCCATTTTACTGATGCTGACTGTGGGGGTGGTGGGGCATTGACACAAGAGAAGCCCAGAGAAGCTGCGAATGCTCCATCCCTGGCAGTGTTCAAGGCCAGGCTGTATGGGGCACTGAGCAACCTGGTCTAGTGCACAGTTCCTGTCCATGGCACAGAGCTGGAACTTTAAGATCCTTTCCATTCAAACTATTCTGTGCTTCTATGAAGCATGCTGTTAGTCAATTTAATGAAACAGTAATTCCAGTGAATCTTTGTTCCATTTGCAGAAAATACACAGTCTTACATTTAGATGAAAGCAAATTTACTCCTAAATTGTCTGTTCTGCTTTTCTATGAAATAAGCTGCTAAACCAGGAGAGTCACCTAAATGAAATCCATCTTTGCATCACTTAAATGTTTATTATCTCCTTTAATTTATTTACCAATTCAATGCCAAGATAAACAGAGACCAAGAGGAAACCGAACACAGTACAAAAAAAAAACCCTCATGTTATTTCCTCTCAATATTCTCTTCTTACCAAGAAAAACAGAAGTATGTTTAGGTGCATTTTGTGTTTTCAGAGGGGGAAAAATACATGTATAAAGTATTGTTTCTTACACCTATCACGTTAGGAAGATGTACAACAGCTTTAACTTCAGGAAATCACTTAGTACCACAGCAGTCCAATCAGAGCATCACAAGAGCCGTCTGGATTGGAAGGTACCTTCAATAATCATCTATGCCACCCATGACACCAGGTTACTCAAAGACTCCTCCAGCCTGGCCTTGTACACTTCCAAGGATAGGGCATCCACAGCTTCTCTGAGCAGTCTGTTCCAGTGTCTCACTTGCCTCCTTGTAAAAGATCTCTTCTCTGAGTCCAATCTCAATCTACTCACTTCCAGCTCAAACCCATTGCTCATTGTCCTCTTACTGACAGACCCACGTAAAAGTCTTTCTACAGGTTTCTTATATACACTCCTGGTATACTGAAAGGCTGCTCCAAGATCTCTCTGGCATTTTCTTTTCTCCTGGCTGAAAAGTCCACACTATCTTAGACTGTCTTCATAGGAGAGGCGCTTCATCCCTCTGATAATTTTTGTGGCTCTTTTCACTCTAAAAAGTCCCTGTCTTTGTACTAAGGACCACAGAGATGGATGCAGTATTCTAGGTCCCAGCAGATAAGAATCACCTCCCTTGACCACCCAGCAAGACTTCTGATGTAGGCCTGGCTTTCCAGGTTCCAAGTGCAAGTTTTCATTCACCAGTACCCCAAGTTTTCCTGTAGAGGGCTACTCTCTCAATCCATTCATCCCCCATGCTGTACTGATGTCAAGGGTTGTCGCAAACCAGACAATGCACCCAGGACTTTGGACTTGGCCCTGCTGAACCTTGTTGAGGTTCCAATAGGCCCGCTTACCTCCCGTACCTCTCAGACTGGTGTCACATGGTAATCTGCTGAGGGTGCAACTTCCCACTGCTTATGTCATAATGAAGGTATCAAACAGTATGATTTCTTGAGGGACACTCATTACTGTTTCCACTTGGGCATTAAACCATTGACCATAACTCCTTGGATGCAGCCATCATGTCAATTCTTTATTCATCAAAGAGTCTACCCATCCAACTTCCCTCACTCCAATTTAACAGTAAGAATGTTGGGAGGCCACAGTATCAAAGGCCTTACAGAAGGCTAGACAGATGACATCCCTACCTCTTCCTTTGACCACTGATACAGCTACTCCATCATAGAAGGCCACAAGATTAGTCAGGCAGTTAGTCCTTTGCACGTCTTGTTGGCTGACTCTATAATGAACACCTGCAGATCTTCCATATGTTTCAATAAATGTTTAAAGAATATGTGTTCCATGATCTCAAGCCTAAATTATAGCCTGAGTTTTGCCTTGAGTTTTAACGTTGCCAGAGAGGTTTCCCTACTTGGTGGGATTTTAAAAAGTTTATCAAGTGTTTGTCATGGGGTTTTATACTAAATGCTTTTTCAATGACATGCAACACCTGTAACTTCCCAGATCAAAGCTCCCACAAAAAAAATCACTTAGAGGACTTAATGGATTGGGGGAATGGTAATGAGATAAACAGATTTTGATCTCTAAATCTCCCTTTTAATAATGGGCTAAGTAAGTCAGAGACCTGTTTGGTGGCCTGTACTCTGGGATTAACTACTAATCCCATCACTGTTGAAGATGACCAGGTGCATACATCAGAACCACCCCTCAAAAAAAATGGGCAATCACAGAACAGGAGAGATTCAAGTGCCATGAAGATTGTTGCTGTGTATGAAAACTCTCCTAAGCATCAGGTTCTATTAACACATAAACAAGAAATTAAAAGAAGGAAAAGAAAATTTACCAGAGTTATTAAAATATAGGTGTAAGAATAAGTCCTTTACTCTTTGGCCTTTTCTTCCCAGCACAACTACACAGCGTCTCTGTTTCTAGGCTATTATTATTTTCTTTTTAAAAACAAATAATCAAACAAATACAAGTGAGAAGTATTGTAAGAATCATCATTTTCCCTCCTAAAAGATTAACTGAGTTAAAACAAATTTTACAAAGGAGTACTTTGGGGTTTTTTTTTGTTTGTTTTTATTTCTTCTTTTTGCAAATGATCTTTGAAAGGTTTTAACCATCAACATAAACATTTCATTTCAACACCATCTAGACAACACACTCCAAAAACACAAGCATCAGATCCTCCAAGTATCTGAACAGCTGTGTAAGAATCTATTCAAGATACGTGAATGATGCCTTTATTTTTCAGCATTTAATTTCAACTGCTTTTGCTGCTCTGATCTGTGAGACTAAGAGGCACTCATAGCGCCTCTTTGGATTTGGATTTACTTTGCAAATCCATTATCAGAACAAAATTTAAGTTCCATACTTGACCACCAGTTCCCCAAGCCAGACCATTTCCCAAAAAGCATAAAGAATGATGGCATCTTTTCCAACCTCTATGTCTTTTGTGTTTTTCTGGCCTTCTGAGTTACCAGTTGCTGCAGAAACCTTCTGTTTGACTTTCTGGATGATGCTGTTCACCCAGAATTGTGGGCTGGAATACCTTTCAGCATTCTCTTTCAACATTCTCTAATATAAGCAATATAATGAACATTAACATTGAAGACTTAGGAGATAAAAACTCTCCTGTGATGGGTTTATAGAATAAGAAAATAGAAAGTTTCCTTAACTCACAGACATATTCTCATTCAGTTTAAGGATTCTTGACAAAGATTATCATTAGAACAATGAATTAGCTAAGGACCAAGAAGCTTATGCAAGTGTCTAGTGAGCATATAGCTCAGGTACAGTGACAGACACACTAACAAAACTAGATAGCAATGTATACTCTGTGCCATAAGAATAAGTACTATTACAATTAAAATATTTTTCCTAATGTATAATTTCAAAGTGTACTTAAAACATGTCGACTACATTATACCTTAGCTTATAAAAGTATGATCAAGAATGAGATATCTTTAGGTTGATCTCATGGCTATATAGTAACTAAATGAGTAATTTCTACCTCGATTCCTGTTTACTCAAAGAATCTCTAACAGGTTGACTTTCTTTCACATCCAGATACACCAAGTTCCTACAGAACAGAAACCTGTGCTCTTCGCTCGAATTTAACTTAAAGGTGGCTAATCCTATCTGGGCAAACACTATTCTGATGCACATTTGGTGATACTTACCAAGATCTGAGCTGTATTTTTCCATTAACTTCAAAAGACTTAAGGATCTAACTGCACTCAGCTCTTTAGAGAAGAGAAAACTGGGGGCAGAGGGGAGAAGTATAACATATTGCAAATTTTAACTGCCCTTTCCATAGTCGCCTTTCGGAAAAACAAATCCTCCTTCAATAGGAGTGGAACTTTTGACAGCCGCAACTGAGTACCAAAGTACTTCAACAAGGACCAAAATGGCAGTCTCCTAGATACAAAACAGAAGACACAGATATCAGTGGGAACAGGGCCTTGGGTAGAAATCTCATCCATGTATTCTAAGGTAAACAGACTCCGACTCTGGCACTAGTCAAAACTACCTAGACTCATTCATTCCTATCAGATGCTTCTTACACACACAGATCAATCTAAATTACAAATAGCAAAGCTCCCAGATGAAGCTGCCAATACACAGCTCAGCTGTGCTGAGGCAATAGTGATACAGTCCTTATATTTTCAATTTACTGAATCACCAGTTGCTTCCACTTTCATCAACTTTCTAATGTTCTGTTGCTTATTCAAGCAATACATGTATTGCACACCATCTGCTTTCCAAAGAAAGATGAGCTGAACCAACACAGTGGGGCTCACCTAAATCATGTAGTCCACTACAGTAGTTTGTCAGATGATTCTGCCTTAATGGACTGACAAAGAATGAGTCTTTCTTGGTAGGGGTTATTTTTGTTCCTGGAATAGCCACACCA
Organism: Vidua chalybeata; assembly: GCF_026979565.1. NCBI lineage: Eukaryota > Metazoa > Chordata > Aves > Passeriformes > Viduidae > Vidua > Vidua chalybeata. The sequence continues at coordinate 15,445,224 of NC_071570.1, read as the reverse complement.
CCTTCTCAAGTACAGAATGAAATGAACAACAGTACTTTTCTGTTGGCAACTGCATCTGCATCAGGGTTCTGGGATAAAACTCTGCACTACTGATAAACAGTAAGTAGAGTGTATAAATTAGGTAGTTTAATTATTCCCTGCCATTTGTCCTTTGAAAACTTACAAAGGACAAAAATCTGTAGAAAATCATGCTTCAGTTTAGCCTCAGTATCAGCACTACTTATTGAGGGAACAATGTGTTTTCAGAACACTTCAGATTTATACTTTAGTTTAGCCTGAAAAAACATTTGTGCTGTTCCTTGAACTCTCCAGAAACAGGAGACTTTCCAAACTTTTAACTCCTAAAACATTGGTACCTCTTGGACTTCTTTATCCAGTTTTAACATATCTAACTTAATAATACTTAAAATACCTGTAGCATGCTTCCTTCTTTTTGGCCAACACCATGTATATGGCTTCCTAGTGTTGCCTATATGTTAATTCTTCCTTTGTTTTCTCCTGCTTACCTCTTTGTTCTTGCCAGGTTTGATAATTACAGTAAATAAAAGGTGAACACTGAAAAACTTGCATAATTTCATCAGTAACAGCTGTTCATACACAGTTGCATTTGTGTACAAGAACAGATTTTCTTCAGTCTTCTAACATTTAGCTTAAGGAAGTTCATAGAAAAAGATATTGTGCTTATAGCATTCTATTCCTGCAACAAAGCTGATCACCATGAATTGGACTTCTATCTTACTTTACTTCACACCTCCGTGATTTGTTTTTCAGAGATTGCAAGATAGTGCTTTCCCCAATGAAATTGCTGTTACCATACAACAACACAATCAGTTTGAAGCAACTAAAGGAGGAGAATTATTATTTCTTCATTTTGCAGCACACACTCAAATGCCCATTCTCCAAAGATTTCTCTGCTCAGCGTGTATTTTTTCATCCTACATTTATCTAACATTGTTTGCCAGTGTAACGTAAAAATTAGGGGTTATGTCACTTGGCTCTTTGAAATGTAAATAAAGCCAAATTAGTCTGAATTCTTTAACTGTTCAGACCCTCTGCCAGTTCCTATTAACTTTGGTGGGTGTAGATCACTTATCGAGTAGTAAAAACAAAAGAGCAACAAACCCTTTTTAATGGCTGCATACAAGGTATCCTTTTGTGGTGCACCAAAAAGAAATATTCTCAAATATTTTCTAAGTATATGTTCTTCACATTATCACACTGATATCCAAATGATGATTTGTGTTTTCCTCCCCGACAAAAAAAAGTCCTTACACAGGGACATATCTGTGTATATGAGAATACATCAAGGTGTTAAACATTCAGAATGAAATTATATTTCCTTAGAAACAGCTTCTGCTAAATAAGAGATATTTACCTATCTAGCTACAATATGTATGAAGAGGTAAGTTAATTATTTGTAAATATCTACTGTGTCCATTACCTAAAATTATTTGAAATAGATCAGTGTGAATAGGGCAGACTGATAAAAATCAAAGTTACAAGAAAAATAAGGAAGCTTGTTTCTCCAGCTGAAGAAGTTACATGAAACAAGAGTCTGCCACTGTTGGCTTAACGGACCCATTTCCTCTTCAATGTATCTACACAAAGCCTGCCTCTGTGAATACACCAAGTTCTGCATGTTTAACGTCTAATTCGGCTGACACATGTTTAAGAAATAATACATATAGTCACCTTATGTCCATAAGCATCGTTTGGCATAAGATTGACTGCTGTTCATGCCAATTCAAACAGCTTATCGTCTATCTCATTTCTGTGCTACAGCAGGGAGAATAGAAGGACACTTGTATCAAGGCAAGTCTCTCCACGGACACATTCGCAATCTTGAACATAAGAAGTACCTAAGTTTAAAAAAAAATGCTTTGCACGTGACACAATACCAACCAATATGCTGCAAAAAAAATAGCACTGCCACACACCTCTCCAGTACCTAATCTGGCCAGGGTTTACAGACACATAGGCATAGCTAGCATAACACCTGCAGATTGTTTTCTTAGCTACTCAAGACATTTCCCAGTGAGAAAATAGTGTACAATATTAATGTATACAGTCTACAGGCAGACTATGTCCAGGACTGAAGGTTTATGACTACAGCCTGTCATGCAGGCTCAAATGTTGCTTTCTGAGTCCCTGGAAATTTTACATGGATGGCAAGAAAAAATTACATACGGAAGTATGACAAAAAAATACATATGTAAGTATATAGCTCTTACTACTTTAAAATAAATATGTACATAAATGCTTAAAATAAAAGCATGCAAAACACATTGGCAGAAGAGAACATAAAACATTAGAACACCTCTTCGTTTTCTCCCCTATTTATAAAAACAATGTGTTTTTACAGCTAACAGTAAACAACAGATATTAACAACTGTAAACTCTGGAGAACAATCACAGGGTTTTACAAAGTTTTCATCAGTAATGACATCCAGAAGAGTTAAAATACAGATTAAAACCAAATTCAGTGGAAGACTGAATTCATTCCAAAGTGTCTCAAAACACTACAGCCAAGTTGTGGTAGCTGAAACTACTACTATGTAATATGCTTCAGTGCATATTTATGGATTCTGGCTTTCCACAATTGCAATTGTAAAAAATACTTTGTCCTGTTCTAATATATTTTAAAAAATCAAATAATGATGTACAAAAGAGTACCTAAAAGTGTTATTTTAATGTTCAGAGTGTTTATTTTTAAACTAATACCTAAAAATAATCTTATCACACAGTGAAAGTTTTACACAAATTACTTCCGACTTTGAGCTCTTTGATTTCATGAAAAGTAAAAAGATATCATGAACACATTAGGCAGTGTGTGTGTGTGTTTGTGTGTGACACAGTAACAATTCGGAGAAACCTACATTTCCAAGAAGGCACTGTGTCTTTCACAAGTTAAGGAGGGAAAAAATAATTTTCCTCTGAAGCAAAAAGATTAATTTTTTCTTTATGTTTGCTACGCATATGCATTTTTATGTGTGTACATCTAATTTTTAAGCAAGTGTAATAATAAAACAACCTAACGCAGATACACTTGTTTGTGCCTTTAAAGGTTGATAATACCTTTCACTTTACACCTGCAACTAGTCTGAAGAACATGCATAGCCACTTAACAAGGCTCAGCTTATACACTGCACTAATATTCTCTTTAAAAGTCAAAGGATATTCCTTAGTCCCGTATTTAAAAAACTTAACACGCTTAGGTTTTTCAGACCTATAATACTTGAGAGAGTGGGACTGCAGAATTGGCACTTCCAGAAAAGAGAAAAAAAAATAATTAAGCAGCATTAGTGATTTTCTCCCCAAAAATGAGGGGGAAAGAGATAAAATGGGACAGTAAACATTTATTTAGTATTAAAAAATCAGATTATTTTAAACATGTTCAGATGGTTTTCTACCACCAGCTTCACTATTTTTAATGAATATATTTTCATTTGAAAACGGTTTCATCTGTCTCATAACCATGTGAATGACCCATACAAACAACAAACTTAGTAACCGAGCATTTGCTTATGCTAGGGAAACAATGAAAGTGACTGAAAAAAAAAGTGCTCTAAGGTACTTAAGATAAACCCACTTATGAAAGAAGTTCCCCTAAATTTCATTTAGAAATTGAAAACTTGAGTCTATGAAATACCAAGACACCAGGTGTCATTCACTACACACTGCACTTCTCAAGACAAGATCATTAAGTGTTAATCCAAATGTGCACATACTCTTTCTTTCAGTCAAACGTATGACAAAGGCTGACAAAATATAAGACAAAAGAATGCATGCACAGTAACAATTTCTGTGCTGGTTTTATTAACCAGGTATATGGATGTGCGGTTAAGTACATGCAGCCAAAAGTTCACTCCTCCAGATCTCTACATCATGCCTCCACTTTCACAAGCCTGCTGGAACTCTTAGCTAGCATTGGTGATGAACACAGAAATCTTTTATACAGGAACTCAGCAGAGTTTTCCCTAATTCTTTCTATGGGTTGGCTTCTCTCCTGTTCTTCTTCAAATCACCACACATTATCTGGTCCAAAGTGATGCTGTAACTGGACTCCAGTCTACCACCACCAATACTTCATGTTAGCGGTGGGAGGACCTTGCAAAGTAGCTCAAGTTGTGTGTTCCTAACTGCAGAATCTCTGGGTTTCTTCTCTAGGTAATATATATTGGTCTCATTCAGTGGATTTCATACATTTCTGAAAATCTGGGAGAAGCTTCTAGCACTACTGTAAGAGAAATTGAGAATATACAGGAAAAATCTGGACCTGAATAACATGTCAAATGTATGAACTGCCTCTCCTGAAGCAAGTGTCTATCATTAATCATACTTAGACATCCATAATATTAAGCAAGGGCAATCTATTTTATCTTCTTTGTGCATGTCAGAAATCACACCATGCACTGCCATAAGCCAAAATCAGGCCAAAATCCAACAGAACATTATTACTGTGAGTGCTGCATCCATGTCCACTACTTCCCTCCCAGATCCATCAGAGATCCCAACCTTCTCTATATCCAGAAAATAACCTTCAGGAAATAGCATATTCATATGGAAGCACTAAACCGTATTCAAACTTTTCCTTCCAACTTGCCTTACCTCACTGAATAGGCAGTTTACTTCCCCAGTATAAACCACTACTTCCAAATACGTAGCCCAAGAAAAGCATCTTCCCCGTAAACATCCCACATCCATTTGGAACATACTCACTCATCCACACACCAGACAGTAGTGCAAAAATACATAAAGGCCTGTGAGTCCAGGCAGGAACTATTACCAGGGAGCTACACGACACAGTGCATCAGACTGGACAGGGGCAGGCAGATTTTAATTCGAAAGCCTTATTTTAACATAAACCAAATTTCTATTAGATAAATACCACCTCTGCATACTTGCAGCTCTAAAATAGCAACCTCTGTTTTAATTAAGGAGAAACGATACAGGCGATTTTATTCCCTGACCAGTGGGTGGATGCCAACGGTATCAAAGATCCTGTAATCATCCAGCACACTTCAGGTTACCCCTCAGCTTGCCATGTGCATATGGGCCTTTGCGGCTCCCTTTCCTTGATAGAAACCGGTACGCAAGCTGAGCCCAAGCCCCTTATCCAACTTTACCTCAATAAATAAAAATCACAATAAAAAATTCAACCGGTGAGCTAACAACCTTCCCGAAGCCCACGGAACAATGCAGATATCACACCCGCCACCATCGACCGGCACAGCGACTCCCCCTGCGAATCCCTTCCCTAATCTGCTTCGCTACCATCGCTCTCCCACACACATCGACATTTGCCCCCCGCCCAGCAGCCCCCTCACTCACTCGCCATCCATTCCCTCTCCATTTTGGAAGGCCGCTTCCCGTTCCACACCGAACCCACCCGCCGACGATGCCCGCAGGCGGGCACACACGCCCCGTTCCCCGCGGCGGAGGCTCGGCCTGCGGCTCCCCGCGGCGGGGGCGACGAGTGCCCAGAGGCACCTCAGGCACTGCCGCTGCCGCCCCGTCCCCGCCGCCGGGTACCTGCGCCCCGGCACGGACCGCGCCGGCGGCGATGCCCGGGCTGCAGCCCGGCGGCACCTGGGGCGTGCGCGCCGGCGGCGGCCCGAGGCCAGCGGCCCGAGTCGAGCGGCCCGAGCCGGGAGGAGGAAGCTCCGCACTCACCCAGCAGCAGCAGCTTCAGCTCGCGGCGGGCGTCCCGCTTGTCCCGACGCAGCTGCCGCTCGATCTCGTCGTTGATCCGCCGGGCTTCCTTGGCTTCCTCGCTCAGGCAGCACGCCATGATGGACTCCAGAGTCATTCTTCCTAACTGGTTCAGACACAGCCCCCACCCCCCCTAAACCCGCACGCACACTCGCACACACGCACCCCGCCGCCGCTCCGGCCCCGGGGGGCACAGGCGCTCTCCGAGAGCCCGGGGGCCGCCGCAGGGCAAGCGCGCAGGCAGAGCAGCCTCGGTGCCACAGAAGGGCAAGAAGAAAGGCAGGGCCGCTAGCGGCGCGGATCCCCGCTCCCTGCCGCTGACACCCGCCGCTGCCAACTCCTCCTCTCCTTTAAATCATGCACCGAACAACATGGAAACATCCACCGCGGCGGCAACAGCAGCGCTACCCAGCCGAGCCGTCCCTCGTTCCGCTGCTCCCCTTCCCTCGCCGCCGCCCGCAGCCTGCGCGGTCCCCGAGTGTCCCTGGCGGCCGCCGACACCCCCGCCGCCCTCCGACGCGACCACCCCACCCCCGTGGAAGCGCTAATGCCCACTAATCCCTCCCCTGCCCCGCACACGCACACATCTGCCCGCCGCTCCCCGCCCCCAGAGCGGGAGCCCGGCTCCGGCGGGGTGGGCGAGACCGCCGCTGCCCGGCAGGAAGAGCTTTCCCGCAGCCGCTCCTCCTTCCCGCCGCCTCGGCCGCTCGCCCTTCCTAGAAGGAGGCGGGGGTGGTGGTGAGGGAAAGCGGAGCTCGCTATTAGAGCGCTGCCGCTGTTCGGCTCCGCTCGGTTCGGCCCTGCCCGCGTTACCGACGGAGCAGCGGAAAGGGAAACGATTGCACTAGCAGGGGTCGAGCTCGACCGGCTTTTAAATGGTTGGGCTCCGCGGGCGTGGTGCAGCAGGAATATGGCGGCCCGTCTCCTGCCGCCGCTCCCGCTCTCTCTCCGCCCCGCTGCGCGGTGGGGGCGAGCGGCCGGGGCAGCCGATCCCCCGCCCGCGCTGTGCCGCCCCCCAGGGCCGCGCCGCCCGCCCTGTGGCAGCGGAGGAAGAGGGTAGAGGAGGAGGTGCGGGAAGACACTGAACGGATTCTCCCTCCAAATGGCTGCGAGCAGCTGTGCCTGCTCCGGTTCGTCCTGCCGGGCAGCGCCTTCCCTAACGCCTTGTTTGCTTTCGCTTCCTTTGTTTTTAGTCGTGGGCACACATTTTTATTCGGTTCCCATCTTAGAAGAGATGAATTGGGTTGGCAGGGACTGGCGGAAAATGTGGCCGGCTGAAAGGAAGGAAGGAGTAAGGAGCCGAAAATGCCTTTTCCACCTTTGGTCGGAGTGGGAAGGCAGAGCGGGATACACGCACACCGTCAGGCACCCGGAAGGTTTAGCGCCCTGATTCCTTGCTGGGAAGGCAAAGCCGTGCGTTCGGCACGAACGCACTGGGACACCCCACGGAACGCCACCGGTGTGGCCGATACTCGGCTGCGGTGAGTTCTACCTCAGGCCCAATCTCTGGAAAGCTGTCCCCATGTAGCTTTCGGTAGCTCTCAGGGTGATGGCATACAATCGAGCAGAATGCACTGAGACACCTTCTAGTTTTTGTGAATTCATAAACTCCTCACAGAATTCCCACACCTGCACTTCCTTTGACCACCTCCATTTTAAGCTACTTGTATCTAGGAATGTTGCCAAATCGGCTGGGAATCTGGTACTAGCCTAGGTAGTGGGTAGAAAGGCACGTCACTCTCTATCTTTTAGCTCCAGGTCTGATACCTCACCAGCACCTGCTGACATCTGTTTTGAAATTCATATGCTCTTTCCTAAAAGCTTCTATATGTACTGACAAAATTATTTAAGTAAGGTCTGCCATAAAGAGTAAGACAATGAGGGAATTAAAAATAAACAAAAAAAATACAATAAAACAATCAGGAAAAGAATACATTCAACCAGTTTTTTAGAGCATAAAAAAACTCATTACTTATAAAAAATTGCATAATTTTCATGTGGATCTATATTGTACTAGCATATATAGTGTATAAAAATGATGGATACAACTTGCAATCTTTTTACTTTATTCCAGTCAATGACTTTTAGTCAAAATTGGGTAGTTTCAGCTACTAAGAATAGATCATATTTCACTCAAAGCAATAGATCATATTTCACTCTCTTTTAAAACCTGTATGTATAGAAGTGTATCTATGTATTCACCTGTATTGTGTACTGGTCTCAGATGTATTAATATTACATGCAATTAAGATTTCTAAAGTGCCAACACTGAACTACAGAGACAACACGTAACAAAAGGGGGAGGTCACTTCAAGAAAATAATTATCAGGGTTTTTGAGATAAATAGTAGAGTTTTCTTCTAAATGCCAGAGTCCAAAAGAGTGAAGGTGAGTATGGTAAAGCTCACAAGAAATACTTGATGGATGTTTTGTACATTGTGCCCAAATCCACAGCAATCATCTCCAGGAATCACATCTTGAAAAAAGATTAGGAACAGGTCAATGAGTTTCCAACCTTTAGGTAAACTGAATCAATATCCTCTCCAAAACTGAGGGCACACTGTTCTAATAAAAACTGTAATAGTCTGCAGTAGAAGAAGTTGGACTAAACTTTCTTAACTGTTTTATATGCTCAGTATAAAAGGCATGAACAGAGTGTATACCTCTAACGCAGAACTGTCATTTAATTTTGCATTTTTAATGAGACAAGACATGCCACAGACCATAACTGTAATCTGCATGTACCACTTCTATTGATATAACTGGATTTCAAATCTTTACAGAATAAATATCTTCAGATTTTTAATGGATGAGCCATCTAGTCCTGAATATGACATCAGCAGATAGCTATTATACACTGTTTTACTCATTTGCTTCATGACTTAGTGGAAATCAGAAGAACCCCATTATAGATAATAACATGATAATAAACCTATGAGGAAATTTCTTTCCAGACCTCAGTTCCATAATGGTTGGCTTTTGTTTTGAAATGTGAAACATCCTTTATAAATATTTTATCCTAATAACAACTATCAGTAAATAACAGAAATCTTTATTGCCTATGCAGGTAATTATTATCCATAGATACTGTCCATACTATTACCTAATCCTGGACAGATACTTCCTGATAAGCCCCCCTGTAGCACTAATCTCATATTCCTCTATCCAAGTAATCTCTAGTGCATGGCTCATAGGAACCCATTGCCTGTGAGTTGTTTTGATGTGGCTTACTGCCACAGGAAATTAAAAGTGAGACTGACAGAGGGAGAAAAGATGGTATAAAACACCTTGCGTCCTTCGTATTCTTACTCATAAGACAGTAAAGATTTGGAAATTACCACTATATTTAATCATGTGCATAACATTCTTTGCACTAAGCTATCTCAGTGTTCAATTTCTTCCTTCCATATGGCTAAAGATATTTATTGTCACTTTCTTCTGTCTTTTCTGCCTAGGAAAGGTTTTCTGTGATGTTTTGACAGGTTCCAAATGGTATCTGAACTTGGTACTCACGTGACAGTAAAACAGAAGTTTGTGTATAGCAACATCATAGGATTTTCATGATTAGTAAGGCTCCCATCTTAACCAATGGGATATCTTGTGAGTGCTTTTTGGTTGCCATTGTGCATTAAGAAGATATTTGCACAGTGCTATGCAGAAGTACATCCCAGTCTTGTTTGTGAATGTTTCTAGTAAATTTAGAGGCTGTCAGTATGTCTGAGTTGAGCAAATTTTCCTTCCAGGATGCCCTCCTAATCAGGTTTTTGTTTGCTGGTTTTGTTTGGGTTGGGTTTTGTTGTTGTTGTTTTTGTGGTTTTTTTTTTGTTTGGTTGGGTTTTTGGGAGGAAATTTTTTTTTTTTTTTTGGTTGGTTTTGTGTTTTTAAGGGGAAAAACCAAAACAAAATGTATCTGCTGTTTTTTGCTGTTAAATGAATAACATCCAGTATTTGCAATTTCCTTTAGCAGACATCCATTTGTTCCAGTGTGTGTAGTTTTGACAAATTATCTTCTGAATGTTTCTCAGTGTTACTTATTTCAAAGTAACAAATTGCCTGTCAAGGTGCTAAGGTACAGACCAATGACTAGGGAAGAGTTGTCCTGCCAGGCAGCGCCTGTTTTCTCACCTGATTTATGTGGAATTTTAGAAACTTCTTTCTTTCTATGTGTTTGTATGTCAAGGTTCTTATGGAAGACCTATCTCTGAAAAAGCTCAAGTATTTTTCGAAACACTTTTGTTCTTCAGACTCATCTCTTAACATTATTTTGCCCCGGCACTAGAAGAGGGGTGTTGTGCAGAGAAGTGTATGTGGCATCCATGTGACAGCGCAGTGCAGGACGCGCACCGCGGCTGAGTGCGCTGCACCAGGAGCCAGCATTCTGTCCACAGCACTCCTCGCCAGTGCACACGGCCACTGCCTGCTCCAGCAGGACAGGCTGCCAGCCGCATGATTTGGCTCCTTAACTGTATGCGGAACTGATCTTGGTGTATTGTGTTGGGTGGGAATTTTTTTGGTTGTTAGGGTTTGTTGCTTGCTTGCTTGCTTGCTTGACTGAGTATTTTCCCAGAGTTTGCTGTTAGTTTAAGGATTTGCATTGTCTTTCACAAAGTCTCAGTTGACCCTTCAGTCCTGCTTATGGAAAACATCTTGTAGGCACAGTGTGATCCAGACCACCACTTCTGTGGGAATAAGCTGCTGTATCACCTGCATGAGCCAGTTGTTCCTGTATTGTTCTGCACAAGTCTGGTGGAACAGGATCATAAATTTCAATCCTGAAAAAATCCAAAAACCCAAAACAAAGCAAAAAATCTCACCACACTTGACCTAGGCACAAGACACAAATTATATTAATAAATTGGTGGAGTATGAGCTGATACTATAGTAATACGGCCACTCACTGAAGAGAAATACTTAAGTGTTCAATATTGGCACCAGCTGCTTCTCTGATTACTTTTTTCTTATTGTATTGCTTTTACCATGAAATGGATGCCAATTATGGATGCAGACTTATTTGTATTTTTATAATTTGACAGTTATATAGATTAAAATCTCCCAAAAGTTTCAGCAAAGCCTGTGATTAAGTGTTCAGCCTAGGATATAGTATGAGGGATACTAGTCTTCAACTTCCATGACATAAATTATAAATTCATGTTTTGGCATCATAAAAATACTATTGTTTCTGTCAAAATAACTTTTATGTGTATTTATTATGTTCATCACATTCAATAACATTTTCTTTCAGTTTATTGAATATTTAATGAGGTGGCTTTTATTCTTCATAGGTTTCTTATTTTTATGCAAGTCCAAAGTAGGTTATTCATATATATAATCACACCTATTTATTAACCTAGAGAGATTGTCTAGTTAATTTGCCATCAGTAGGACATCTCATGCTCTGCTAGGTAAATGGTATTGTATGTTTGGATTATTTATCTAAGACCTCAAACATCCTATTCTAGCTTTTATTCTTACCCTACAGTCTATTCTTGGATATATGCTTCCCAATTCTGATTTAATATAAGTTTCATAGCATAATAACTCCATCATTTTCAATGGAATTGCACTGTTTTTCATTATCATACACAGTAGTGTCAGATCCTGAGCATTCTTTAAGATATTTAACATACACATTGTAATTGTGTGACTCCTCCAGTTTGTTCAGTGACTATTTCAGAAATAGTCTAACCATTAGAAAGCATAAACTGATAGGCACTCATTCCCATTTTAGTTCTCACTGTGTCACAGGACAGAGAGGCAAGAGTTACACATCACCCAGACAGAGGTAGTTCTTTTGGTATTTCATGGAAAAGTATTATTTGTAAATCTTTCCATCATCCAAAGAGCGCGTCAGCAGAGGTTATTTTCTTGCAATCCAAAGTATGTCACTAGAAGGATCACGGATAACTGTCTCATTGCCCATACTTTTAAAATGGAAGACTAATCCAAAATCAAAGCATTCTTCAATACTTTCCACAATCTCGCACCAAAGTTTAGTATGTAAAGTGAAAAATTATTTTTCTAGTGAAGATGAACAGAAAATAAATATCCATTTGCATGTAATAGTTCATAAAATTATCTTTTCAATATGTAATTTATACACAAATTAAATACAAGAATTTAGAAGGTATAGGAGTTCATGCTGTACTTTGTATATGCTTCATGTCTTGTAATAGTAGGAGCATCAATATATTTTGCACATTACTACCAAATCTTCTAATAAAAATCATAAACAAATGTGTGAGGGATAAGTGACATCAATATATTTTGCACATTACTACCAAATCTTCTAATAAAAATCATAAACAAATGTGTGAGGGATAAGTGACATAAGAATAAAAGTTATGACCTAGTCAATTGTGTTTTCAGATGAGCAATTAATTTTTTATTGATATATATAATTTACAAACATTATAGCAGAAGTCCGTCATGAGACCGTTTCAAGTATTTATGGTTTTAAAGTGAATGCAGAGAAGGATCTTAAGACAATAGGTGATCAGTGTTTTCCTCTAAGTGGAAGTACAGTAATAAGGGAAGTATCTTTCTTTCTCTATATGAAAATCTATTAGAAAAAATGGTCCTCACTGTCTTATGTAAAGCCATCACAAATACTTGACTGAAGTAGTATTTCCACAGAAGTATTTAAAGTAATGGCGAAAACTGGGTTGGAAGATAGCAAAATAATTGGCTTCTATTTAATGCTTTAGGAAGTATTGAGCAGGAATCAAGGCACTCAAGTTATGTACTGAAGTAAAAATGTGGGTTGAATTGTCAGCCTCATTTTATAACTATAATTACAGTTACATAACTTTGGTTATAACTATAACCTCAGTTTATATAACTATAACCTCAGATAGCCAGATAGTATGTTTCTTCAATCAGTATGGGATGATTTGTGAACTTGAATTTGGGCAGAAATAGGAAAAACTCTTATGCCTGAGATGCACAGCTAATAGTAGCAGTGTAGTGATTGCTCTTATTAGTCAAATTCCCCTGCAGTTAACATGGCATTTAGATAGTGCTCTATACTCTTAAGGAAGATTGGTGAGTCTACAATAATAATTAAGGGAATTACGGAAATTCATTAGTAGGGAAAAGGATAATATTTGTTTCATTTGTCCTAAGAGACAGAGAAAAGAGACTTTTCAACACTTACAAAATTCTGGTTTGGACATATATAGAGAATTGGATAGAGTGCTGAGATTGTTTAAATACAAATTTGGATAAAATGCATGTATTACTCTGGTATGGGTATAATTGCGAGGCAGGCTGTCAGTGTACTGTATTTATATGGGACTGCTTCGTAATCTGGTTGTACTTTGAATTGTGGATTTGCATTGCCTTACAGAGAACCTAAATAAAAATCCTCTCAAATTTTTGTTTTGTTTTGATGGTTATATATTTAAGGAGATTGAAAGAAGATAATTTTTTTTTTAAACTCCAAAATAAAGTGTTTAACAGAACTGAAACTTTGAAGAGACTAGGAAATTTTAAGAAGAATCAGTGGTTAAATTTTAGTTTGGCTACTAAGAGTAATACCTGTATTTTGAATTATATCAGATATTCAAACCTCTTTTATTTATGAGGGAAAACTTTTGTCATTAATACCTGCTTCTGCTAAGAAACTAGTCATAAGTCTGAGATTTACAACAAGAAGAAAAGAAAAGAAAAAAAGCTTTGAGCTCCCCCTACTGTTGTTTCTATCCAAAAAGATGGAAAACCTGAGTTTTGTTTTGATAGGTAAAATATCAGTCAGATAGAAGAGAAATTAAACAATACAGAAGTACCATTTTAAGTTTCTGGTAATGTGCTATTAACAGTGGAGAGAACCAGAATGCTTAAGGTGTTTTCTAAGTTGTTCGTTCTCTCAAGGTTTTTGGCATTCATAGCATAATGTACATGAGAATGTATACCTTCAGATAAAATAGTTTTCCAAGTTTTCTGTGCGAAGATATAATTTAGTGTTTGTGTATGTATACACTTAATCTTGTTCCCTTTACATGAAATTGGTGGATCATAGAACTCATTAAATATTGGCATATTCATACAAATGAGTAATTTAATTTACTTTTCCAGATAGCTTTCAAAAAGCTGTTATTTATTCAAGTAAGTGATTTAGGAACTCCCACTGCAATTTATAATAAATTACTACTTGTAAATCTAGTTTTTGAGTTCCTTTACATTATTACCATTGCAAGTTACAAAGAGTACTTTAAGAATTAAAATTCTGAGCTATGGATACTGATTGACATTGCAAATACTTTTCACCAAAAGTGTTTAATCTCATAATGGCCAGATTTGTGTATAATATATAATTTCTGAGTTCATCATCAGTGCTCATGATCAAAGCACTTTTTACCTGTTTATTAGTATTTCTTTGTTAAATAAGACTTAATTTTTCCAGAAAAAAAAAGACTTTGCACAAAGGCTGAGCTTTATTTAGAGTTCTGTGCTTTCATTATTTTAACAACTGAAAAGTATTAATGTGCTGATTATTTCAAGTCTTGTTACACCCATTCTCAAAGAGTCTCTGCTAGTCTCTTTACAGGTGACATTAACGTGGTAGTATTGTAACAAAAAAAGTCAAAATTCTCTCTAGTGTATCATATATGTATTGGTGCTTCTCCTTGAGTTTCCCTATGAGTTCAAAGTTCTTCTAATGAAATAATCTTTCTTTTTTACCATTATGATTTCCAAGAAGCAGTTAAGCAAACCTCTATTTCTTTGGCCTGGTAACACCAAATACCATCTGTTCCGCATGGAGGTGTGTGGGGTGAGGTGAAAGTGAGCTGGTGCAGGGGTCTTTCTAGATTTCAGTGAGAAAGGCCCAAAAACAAGTGGCTTAATAAGTTTACTTCAAAAAGACAGACTAAGAAGAGGGGTATAGATAGTAACATCTTACATCTCCTCAGGTGACAGGCACTCCATGCAGCATTGAACAGTGCCCCAGTGGATTTTCTTATGGCACACTGCACAGAGCAGATCCTATCTGAGGAAAGAAACTCACCCTTTCAATTATTTGAGGTCATCTTTAACTTCCTTACAAGAAAACAGGTTTGTTTAAGGGCAAGTCCATGCAGGAGGTATCATGGAAGTGCTGAGCAGGAGCTACCCATGTTAGTTGCAGTGTACAGCTGTCTCCCAGTCAGGATCAATGCATTCCATGCCTTGATCCCTATACACTTTACCTTTCCCAAATATATGTTGTAATTTACAAATCGTATTAATAACATGGCATTCTCAAGTGCAAGTTCCAATAGGAGAAATGTGGCCTTTTCAAGATCACCAGCTCCTCAGGTTTAATGTCTTCTGCAAGGATCCCAACACAGTATCTACCTGCACTCTTTTCAAGGATCACATTGCTCCTTTGTGATAGTTCATGAGAAAATAAATCAGTAAATCAAAGTGATTGATTTTTGATGCCACTTTGTGGTCTCATTAGAGAGACAGCACTCTAAGATTCATGAAGACATTTGTTTTTACCCTCAGATCATTCACAATTTTTCTGTTCCCTACATTATCTAGAGAAGGGCAATGAAGCTGGTGAAGAGTCTAGAGATAAGTCATTTGAGGAGCAGCTGAGGGATCTGGGGTTGCTTAGCCTGGAGAAAAGGAGACTTGGGGTGACTTTATCACTTCCTAAAACTACCTGAAAGGAAGCTGTAGCCAAGTGAGGTTGACCCCTTCTACCAGGCAACTAGGATGAGAGGACAATCTCAAGCATGCACCAGGGGAGATTCAGGCTGGACATTAGGAAGAACTTCTTCACAGAAAGAGCTGTTAAGCTGCCTGGAGAGGCTGTGGTGTCATCCATCTGTGGAGGTGTTTAAGAGAAGACTGGATGGGGCACTTTGTGCCATGATCTACTTGACAGGGTGATGTCTGATCAAAGGTTAGATTTGATAATCTCAGGTGATTGATTGATCTAATTGATTCTGTGATCAAGGGAAGTTCAATTTAACTGCAGTTTTAATTCTTTTTTCCTGCTGTTTACATGCTCAATTATTCTTCTTTTATCTTCATGATTACTATTGCTCTGTCTTTTCCTTTGTGAATTGAATAAAACAGCTCCATGGTCTTCACAAAAGATTTATCAAGTCCTACATGGAGGCTTACATTGGATATAATACTTCAAACAGCTGACCATGCTGAGAAGAGCCAGTTCTAGCAGTGAGCTGACAGTACATTATTTGTTGCTAGAACTCTATGTTATAAAACATAGATCCTACTGTTTGTTTAATCTGTTACATTCCCATTTTGTCTCCATCGTTCTATTTGACTGCTTTGTTCATGTTGCATATTTTTATGCTTTAGTACCAGATCTGTTTTGTCATGCATATGGATAGATGACAAGCATAAACACTTTAGGAGTATATATCCTTTTCTCTGTAATTCTATTTAGTGTCCAGACCATTTGGATTCAAGTCCTAATGGATAGTAGTTGTAAGAGAAATTCATATGCAAAGCCCTGTGTGCTAATACAGGTATTTCAACCACAGAAGTTGTCTCTACAGGTATGTTTTCTTCCCTCTGCTATATCAAACCCTTCCCTTTATTCATAGACCACATAGAAAGGAGTAGAACTCAGTTTGGTGAAAGCATCAGCCACACTTCCCATAAGAATGTAACTCATTTCACATTTACAGGCACCACTATTAGTAAAAGGTCACCATCAGTTATCAGTTACCTTGTTACTAAGCAAATAGGACTTGTTTGATTCAGGACATTGTTTCCTCAGTGAATATTTGGGATCTCTTTTGCTTCTGTCTATCAATTTTTTTGATATCCATTTAGCACCTACTGATGCCTTTTTCTCTGGTCCTAGAAATATGAGCCAGACACAAGGTGATAAAAAGGGGTTATCCTTTCTATAAGGATCCTTAGGTACCCAATTCATCAGTTGAAGATGCACATCCTGCATAATGCATGCACAATTTTTATAAACTTTGCAAATAAGCGTATCTGGCAAGAATCCCCAATTAGATGGACACCCAGTGAAGTCATGCCCCCGGGTTCTAGTACCTTCTAAATTGTCCTCCTCAGATGAGGCCTAAACTCTGTAAAAAATATGTCTTGAAGAGCTGGTGTCAATCTTAGTTTCTAAGGAGAATCAAGATAGCATTGGGGTCTTGGAATGTGTTTTGTTCTTCTGCCTAGGAAAATATTGAAGTTAAGTTACAACAGTAGACTACAGCGCTACAAATATTTGTGTAAAGAATACAGAGAATATAAAAGAAAAAAACACAAAAATCAAGACAACATCTTTCCCCCATTTTTTTAGAGACTAACAAGACTTTATCTTGTCTAGTCTCTAGTCTGTATTTAACCACAGCACCAGTTTACACAACCGGCTATCCTGCTAGTTATTGTGATTATACCGATGCCAACTATAACTACAGCTACTATGAACACTTCTTTTATCCAGGCGCCATTTGGTAACCATGAGGTAAGGGTGCCGAAGATATAGTCTGAGTTTAAAGTGTTATTTCTGAAAGTTACTTTATGTAAAATTTGAGTCTGCTTCCAAATGTCAGCCAAAGCCTTCTTAATTCTTCCACTCTGGTCCACATATGAACAACAAGTGGTATTAATAATAGCACATATTGTGCAGCCAGTATGAAATTGAGCTCCATTGTGTTCTGCATAAACATGAGGCATACCATGGATTTCTTCCTGTAAGGCTGAAACTGCATCTACAATCTGCTGTTCAATAGGTTCCGTAATGGCTAAGATGTTTGTAACTGTCCTCTCCAGCTCGACTATTCTGAGAGTTGGAATGGAAACATTTCCATTGGTATGGAAACGTTCAATGACATTCAATGTGGGGATTAACAGATCTTTTCCTCCTCCCATTTGGATTTTCAATTTGATCAAATATTGTTGTATTGGAGTTACAGCCCCAAGGGCACAAATTTTCCAGGCCTTATTGTCACATGTCCAGTACCACTCTGTCCTGAGTGGTGTAACTAGTCTCCATGATGTCAGTTCCATCTTTCCTCACAGTTCTTCGGCTTATTCTTTCCATTAATCTGCTTTTATGGCAGTATGAAGGGAGAATGGCTTTTCCTGTGGCATTTATAACTGCACAAGGAACTGTATCATTCCATCTATTAGGCTGCTCAGGGGTATAGGAGGCAGAAGAGTCTTATTGACTTGTTATCACTTTTTGGTACAGCTTCCATTAAAACACCAATCAGTGGCCAGTCACTACTTCCATTGAAAGGTGGCAATTGAGTATAAATCCAGTAATTGTTCTTATTAAGAGCTTCGGATTACTGTTTCCCTGGCAACCTGTGCCTTCTCTTTCAAGACTCTATAACCACTTAGTTCCAGAAAGTTCAAAAGACTTACAGTGAGTTGGATGCAGTCACCTCATGTTCTAGCTGCAATTCAGATATCATCAATATATTAAAGAATAACCCCTCCTGGTTCTTGTCTTCTCCAGTCCTCCAGCTCCTTTGCCAGCTGGTTTCTGAATATTGTTGGGCTGTTTTTGAATCCCTGGGGTAGAACCATCTAGGTGAGCTGGGTTTTCTTCCCTGTCTCAGGATTATCTCACTCAAAAGCAAAAAATTCTTCGCTATTCTTATGCACAGGAATACAGGAAAAGGCATCTTTGAGATCTAAACAGTGAACCACCCACCCTCAATCATCTGTCAACATGGTCAAAAGAATGTAGGGGTTTGCTACAACTGGGTGTATATCTTATGTTATTTTTTAAATTTCTCGTAAATCCTGCACTAATCAATAACTCTTACCATCAGCCTTCTTTACTGGAAGGATGGATGTATTGTATCTGGATTCATATTCCACTAATAACCCAAATTTAATGAATTTCTCAGTTATATATTCCAATCCCCTATGTCATTCTGACTTCAAAGGGTAGTGTTTCTGCCTTACCAGTGTAGCCCCTAATTTGAATGTAATAATCACAGGCTCAGCTCTTTTGCATGTCCCAGGAAAATCATTGGACCACACTATTGAATGACAGCATCTTCAACTTCTTTGGGAATTTTGCCATAATTCTCCTGTATTAAAATAACAGCTGCTTTGACAAATTTAGTTTTAGGAATTATAACTTTAACTCCCACCTTCTTTGGAAAATGTGATTTCTGCTTCTAATTTCTACAATAAATCCCTACCTAATAATGGCTTTGGGGAGTTTGGCATATAAAGGAATTGGTGAGCCATCCAGTGTTTTCCTAACTTAAATTTTAAAGGTCAGAAGAAAGGCCTTGTTTCACTGACCCTGTGGAGGCCCTGTGGCACCAATCACATTTATAGTATCTTGACTCAGTTTCCCTTTTAAAGTATTTAACACAGAATAAATTTAACACAGAATAAATATGTTCCCCTATATTTACCAGAAATTCAACATCCTCTTTCCCCAGCTTAGCTATAACCAACGGTTCTGCCTGGGCGGGATAGTCCCTTTGGTCCCCGTCAGTTCCCATTCACAGCTAGTTCAGATACTGGGGGTATCCTTTTCACCCGATCAGATACTCGTTCTTCCAGTCTCCCTTTTTCTTGCAAATAGCCCACTGATCTTTATCTAGAGGAGGAGTACTCCTTTTCAATATATTAGATGACCTTCCCTGATCACCCCTTCTATTCTGCTATCCCTGTCTATCCCTGTCTGTTGAATCTCTGTTTTGATATACCCTCCAGGCTCTATTCAACAATTTACCTGTGTTATGCATCTCACCCATCTTTGACAGCTTATTCTTTATGTCAGCTGCAGACTGGCCTATAAACAAATAAGCCAGGTGGGTTGAGGTCCAGATTTGTGTATTTTCATGCAGCCTCTTTAAGCCTATTCAAGAAGTCTGTGGGGGTTTTAATTCTGGGGTTTTTTTTGTTTTTTTTTTTTTTTTTTTTTTTTTTGTTTTTTTTTTTTGTTTTTGTTTTTTTTTTTTTTTTTGTTTTTGTTTTTTTTTTTTTGTTTTTGTTTTTTTTTTGTGCCTTCATATAATTTGGACCAATTCAATGCTTTAGGAATGGCAAGTACTATCCAATTCTGATAACATTTTAACTTTGCCATTTGTTCTGCCACATAAGGGTTGCACCCTTGGTCAGTTAAAGGGAAAAATATCGTTTACTGTCCCTTGAAGATTTCCAGCTGTAATTAGAATCTCTGTAGCAGATATAACAGCCTTATCAACCATCTCTTTTTCTGTGTCATCTAATAATATGTCTAACATTACATTCAGATCACTCCAGTCTGGGTTTTGTGTCTTAATAGCCCTATTAACAAGATTAGTTACCTTCTCTGGATTGTCTCTTTGTCGTCCAACTGAGGCTTTCCACTGCTGCAGTTCTACAAGAGAAAACAGAGTTTTTATGTAAATCACCCCTTGATTCCCAACAGCTCAGCCTAAAGGTGCTGGCATGGCAGGCTCCTCCCTTTCTGATTCCTCCTTTTTAGATCTAGTATGTTTTGCACCTGAGTCGGGTGCTTCTAAGGCCTCTCGGGCTGCTTTCGCCCTTTTCCTTCTCACTACAGTGTCTGCAGCAGCTTTGCCCTCGGTTTGTGTAGCTTTGTGCAATCCTTTTGGGGATTCAGTGTAACAACCTTAATAAATACATGGAGCTCAAATTTACAGGACCATTTTTGCTTCCACTGCTGGAAGCAGAAACTAGTATATGGCTGCTTGAATGGTCGGGGACTTTTTTGATGTTCCAGCCTAATATGTCTGTCCGTGCACTGTTTATTCACCATGTAGGGGGTACATGAATTGATCAGACTCTCTGCCCCAGCTCCCTGTCTTCTTTAGAATCCATTTCTGAGGTATTTTATCACAACTTCTGATTTGTATTTGTTTTCTTGGAACCTAGACAGTTACTTGGATCAATAGAATTAGCTACCCAATATTAGCCAAACATTGTCTAAAACCCCCAGTTCAGCATCTTTCTTCTATTCAAGAAAATGTGTGAACACAGTTGAGCACTGTGACTTTGTTCAGTGCTTGCATTCCTATTTTGGTAGTACAGAAAGGCATTTTCTCAGTACAGTAAATTACAGTAGCATCATCAACATGGATAATAACTTTGATCAATTTGAGTCAAGAAAAGAATACCTCTCATTACCAGACATGAGAAAAAAAAAAGTTGAACAGTTATTATTACCTCCCTGAAAAAAAAAAACGCATCATCCTCCATATTGAAGCTGTTGATTTTCTATAAAATTGAATGCTAGTCTGTCAGTTTCATTAGTAAAATCTAAAGTTAGAAAGAAAACCTACCTGTAAAGAAAGACTGAAATATGATGGAAGATTGTTAAGGAAATATGGTTCCAAACAGGCACGCCTTCTCTTGGGGTTTTTGAAACATGTCAGAGGAGAGCATTTGATCTTGGATCAAACAGCATCAGAGTAGTTTTCACAATGATGTCATGTTATGACAGTGGAATGATTTCATGTTGCTATCTACTTACTTGTGACAAGAGCCATTGCATTCAAGCCACTTTTTTTTTCAGGTGCTTTGATTCATTCCTGCCTTACTGCTCTTTCCCACTTTTCTCAGGATTGCATACTTGTACATCTCTACATGCATCTTCCCAGCTCTAGTTTTGCTTTCTCTCAGTCTATTTTTTTTGTTGTTGTTGTTAATGAAACCATCATTTGAGATATTAATATAGATTCTATTTACTACTCAGTGCAGGAGGATATTATCATCTTGTACTCTTTGGGGTAACATGATGTCTTACAATTGTGATGGTAATTGTATGTAACTCATTGTCCAAAAAAAATTTCTATAAAAAATCAGCCTGCTACTGCTGTTTACTTTGTATATGTTTCATTCACTCTATTTCTAAGTTTGTTTTGCTCCTCTGACCTGGCTAGAAATAGAGTGGGCAGTATTGACTTTCATTACCAATTGCACTTTACTGTCTCTGGGGATGCTGTTCCAGCAGATATCCATTTGCCTCTGCTATACAGATAATAAGTTATCTTTAAAGATATATAGCAGTCCTGGCTTAGAAGGTGGTATTCCTCAATTTAGTACTCCCACTAAAAAAAAGAAAAACTTATGCTTCTCCCCTTCCCTTCCATTCAACTGGAGGCACAAAAGGCAAAGATCATGGGTTAAGAACAACTTACAGCAATGAAATAAGAGAACAAACAGTAACAGCAACAATATTAATAATAGAAGTGTACAAAAGAGTGTGATTCATGTGCAGAAATGCTCACTGCAGACCCGGTGACAATAAACAACACAAGGTGGCTTCTGCTACATTTTCTCTACTGGAAGAAACCCCATCTTGCCAGAAGAGAGGTCACCCTGACCTTCACCCTGCCCCGTCAATGGTATCAGGTCACACAGAATAATCTCTGTGTCCTAGTCATGCTCCTCCTAATTTAATCCTGTCCTGGCCAGAACCAGAACAATGGCCAATTAGAAACAATATTTTAAAATTTCTTCTTAGTTTTCAGAAACTTCAAAATCTTTCAAGACTGAGAGTCCTGTGTAACTTACATTTTCCCAATAATCATACAGGCACTGGTAGTACCTCATGCAGCTTGACACGGAAGGAGGAAGGGGAGCTGGGGATGAAGGAAGGAAGTTGAGGCTGGGAAGAAAAGGAGTAGGTAAGAGTCTTTGATTATTACCACCAAGAAAATTAATCTTTCCCAAGACAAGTCTGTTTTACCTATAATAATAATTAGTAAGCTTTCACTTTGTCTTTATCTCAGCCTATGAGCTTTTCAATCTTATTTTATCTTCCCTTGTTGTGTGTAAGACTAGTGAAAGAGCACCTGGGTTGGGTGGATGTCCAGCAGTCAGCCAAGGTGCGTGTACACAGCACGTACAACATAGGTGCATTAGTTCACGTGCCACAGTAAAACTCGAGCCTTTGTTAGACTTTTCATGTGGTAGTGTAAAATGAGCAGGCACTATATCCAACAACTAAATAATTTAAATAATGACTAAAAATTCCACCATCACCATGTCATTAAACCTTTAAACTGCATTAGAAACAATGTCAGTATGGTTTGTACCTGTAGTGTTGTGCTGGTTCTCCTTGCAAGTTGGAGATCTGATTTTGCAAAATATCAGTGCTCAATAATGTAAAGAAAGTGATCTATTAATAATGTCACATAAAATGCACCAAAATTTTTTTTATACAGTGGATTTATATTCAGCAGTTAACACATGTTGGACAACACACAGAAATGCCATTCCTAGAATTACAGAATCATAAAATGGTTTGTGTTGGAAGGGATGGACACAGCTGCTTGCTCTGGGCTGCAAGTGCACATTGCTGCGTCATGTCCAGCTCCTCATTCACCAGCGCCCCAAGTCCTTCTTGGCAGGGCTAGTCTTGATCCATTGTCTGCCCAGCTTGTATTTGTACTAGGGATTGAACTGGTTTGGACTCCTCTTTGATATTTTTCTCTGCCAGTACAAAGATTTATTTATTAGTTCTCTAGACAAAACTGAAACTGGGTGTTCAAGCTGAATAAGCTGAAAGCAGGGAAAAAAGATAATGAAATGATGTTGAGCAGAACAGGGGGAAAATGAGTGAGAAAAGAACAATTGTGACATTATTGGCAGTCAAATCCAAGGAAAAAAAAACAAAACCCTTACTTGCTGATCAAAAAAATCTGTTTAGGCAATTCTTAAGGACCATCAAATAAACACCAGCTTAAAATAAGGAAGGACACTTTACTCTATTTACTCCTACTCCTATATTTCTATACTCCTAGTCTTCTATTTCTATACTCCCACTCCTTCATTCCATGTCTCCTCCTACCTCCACATGAACTGAATGTGATGCTGGATTTTGTCCTTTATCATTTTTCAATGAACCTAAGATTGGCTGGGTGTCAGAGTACTTTTTTTTTCTGAGTTGGGCAAATATATTGGTAATTTAATATATCACTGCTGTGAAAATGGGTTTGTCCTAGCCTACAATTCTGAAAAATATTACTTTTCTGGGAAAATTGGATGTTTTTCTTGGACTTTTCTAAATACTATCAACCATATATACATTTCAGTTAATTGCTGAATTCCCAGTCTTCCAATTTTCTATAAGACTATCATCTTGAGAAATTTCAAGCGGTAGTGCAGAACCTTTAGTGAATCAAGTGAGTTTTCTTACTGTAATATACAAAGTCTCCTTATCTAGTTTCTGTTCAGGTTTTAGTTTGGATTCTATAGAATAATGCCAGCTCTTACTTCTGAAAAAACTTCACTCCTGCAAGGCTTTTAAACAATAATATTAAAATTTTGCTATAGTTTTTTTTACTTCATCCCAACTGCCTCATCTTGCCAAAACAATGTTATTTCAAGCTCTTTTTAATAGTTAAGATGTGTTAGATGAATGTTGTATGACCTCTAGAAGAGCATCCAGCACAGTATTAAAATCCCCTGTAAATAAAAAGAATGTAAATCTTCCCTGGAAGACAGCTAATAACAAGAAAATTTGTTATTATGTGTATTATATGAAGAAAAGTGATTCCATATTAAAAAGGGTTTTTGTTGTCATTTTGGTCTTTTTTTTTCTTTCTGGAAAACCACTACCACGGAACTCAAACAAATGGCTTTTCATGAAGTATAGACCAAAGATGAAGACTGCCACAGAAGAGGTATTTCTTTCAATAAAATAGGTGTTCATGGGAGCTTATTAATTTTGACTGAGGAAGCATAGGAAAACTTGGCACAAAAAAAATTATTCTACTCAGAATGCAAAATACACTAAGACACATTTAGATGTTTTTATAATGCTTAACTCAAACTTACATCTCAAAAGGGAGTTCTAGGAGTTGTCACTCTATCAGCCAGTTGTGCTTTAGCAGCTGAAAATACAGTCAGATATTGACAATCACCAAAAGGGTGCTGAAAACAAGTCAGAACTCATCTGATTGGTTCTAAATCTAAAAGAACCTGTGGGCTGAAGGTATAGTTTCCATTGTAATTTTCTCCATTGCAAGAAGTATCTATGGTGCTAGGGAAAACTCAGAGAAACAGTCATGTGGTGGAGCAGCTACTCTGCAAGAAAAAAACAGAAGGACCAGCTCAATTTGATGATTTTTTTGGTTCTCTTTTTGATAGGAAATTGTGTCTAGAAGTCTAAAATAGTCAATGGATTACCCTGACAGGTAATCTCAGAAAGTATTAAAAAAATTCTGAGTCAGAGCAAGGGCATTTAATGTCACACGGGCACTTGCTATTAGCAGAAAATAAGAATTCAATATTGTCCTGGTTCTGTCCAGCACAGGGTTAATTTTTGCAATAGCCAGGAGGAGGCATGGCTAGGACATGAAAGTTATTCTATACCACCTCACATAATTTTCTGGGATGGAAGGGTAGGGGTCCTTCTGGTTTGGATGGCTGGGTGGTAGTGGGGTATTATCGGGTGGTCTCTGTGTGGTGAGCAATCATGTTTGAAAGGTTTGTCTCTCATGCACTGTTATTAATATTGTTTGTTTGTTATCCTATTTCATTTGCTGTTTCCAGTAAATAGTGCTTATCTCAACCTGTGATCTTTACCCTTTGTACCTCCAATTCTCCTCTCCAGCCATCCACCCAGGGAGGTGGAGGAGAAGGGTAGTGAGCAAGCAGGGCATGGTTTTGACTGCTTCAGTGGGAACACTAAATAGGGGAATACCATTCCTAAACCATGACAAATATTGTGTAGAAATGTCAAAAGTTATTAAACTAGTAATGATGGAATGGTGAACAGAAGAACTAAAAGTATTTTTGTAATTATGCACTAAATAGTTAATGAATTAATTCAATTTCTTGACTTGGTCCAAACTTACCCAACATAGCTCTGGAACAGGTCTGGCAATGAAAGTCATATGAGAACATTTTCTGCCTGTACTGGTAGTTGCCTCTGGTTGGTCTTCTTCTGGTCAAAGTGCACAGGCATTCAGAGGGGATACCTGGCTGTTCAGCAGCAGTGCCAATTACAGTAGCTTTCTGGATGTCTTGCTTCCTTAAAGCATCTGGGAGATGTTTTATCTTGAAAATGTGTTCTTCAGGCTTTAGAATCCCTTTGCAACATAATCTTATGTTAATATAACAAATATTGAAAGAGGACAGACAATATTCCTCCTTTCAAATTCTATTTGAAAGTATATATTTTTATATATACCTATTTTATTCTATGTGATTGAATATGTTGTTACATAATTTAACCAGCAGATAAAAGGCATATTTCTTTACATAAGCCATTGGTATACCTATCTCTTGATAGAGCTGTTGACCACTACTTTCTGGATGTGACCATCCAACCACTTATCCATTTAACAGTCCAGTCACCAAATCCATCTCTCTTCCATTTAGAGAGAAGGATGTTGGCAGGACTGTGTCAAAAGCTTAACAGAAGTCCAGATAAATGGCATCTGTAGCCTTTCCCCTGTCCACTGATGTAATCACTCCATCACAGACCACTAGCTTGGTCAGGAAGACTTGTCTTTGATGAAGTCATACTGAGTCATCTCCCTGTTCTCCCTGTGCCTTAGCACAGCTTCTAGGAGGATCTGTTCCAGGATCTTCCCAAGCACAGAGGGGAGGCTGGCAGGGTGGTAATTACCAGGGTCCTCATTTCTACCCCTTATAAAGATGGATACAATGTTTCCCCTTTTCCAGTCCCCTGGGACCTCACAAGACTGTCATGACTTTTCAAATATCATGGAGAATGGCTTGGCAACTACATCAACGAAATTGCTCAGGACTCTGGAACGTATCTCATCAGGTTCCATGGATTTATATACATTCAGGTTCTTCAGATGGTCACAAACCTGATTTTTACCTACAGTGGGAGGAACTTCACTCCTTCAGTCCTCATCCTGCAGTATATCCACTTGAGAGATGTGAGAGGAGAGGTTGCCATTGAGGACTGAAGCAAAAATATTGTTGATTATTTCAGATTACTTCAGTCTTCTCATCCCTTGTTACTAGTTTTCCAATGTTGTTTATCAGGGGGGTACTCCTTCTCTGACCTTTGTGTTTTGTTTAATGTATCTGTAGAAGACCTCTTGTTATTCTTTTCATCCCTTGATAGGTTCAGTTCCAGCTTTGCCTTGGCCTTCCTCATTCCATCCCTACACAACTGAACTTTATACACTTCCAAGGTCACCTACATTTGTTTCCACTTCATTCCCTATACTTTGACCAGCAGCTTCCTACTCAACCATGCCAGTCTCCTGCCTTCCTTGCATCATTATCATTATTAGTTTTTGTGCTCCATGGATTAATGCCTTAATGATCTGACAGCTCTATTCTATGTCTTTGTCCCTGAGGGCAGCCTTTTAGGGTTGGATGGTGTCTTGTTTTGGAAAGACAGGTGTCTGCTAAGGAAGGCAGGAGCCTCCCCTGAAATGGAAAAATGTAGACCCCTTCCTTCAGAATTGTTATAAATTTGAAATTAAGGGGGCCTCTCAGTCAAAAATATAGGAGCAGGAATAACAGTTCATTATTAGGGAAGAAAATAGAAAGATAAAATAAACAATGCAGTGAACCAAAACAACACTGACAGAGTCTCAGAATACAACCTGACACCCTGTTGAACAGGGTGTTGGTAGCAGTCCAGTTGGAACTGTGGCTGTAGCCCTCCTGGAGTGTCAGGTGTGGTTCTGTTGGAGCAGTGATCCTGTAGAAAAACAGGTCTTCCTGTATAGTCTTCCTCTGAAGAAGCAGTGGAAGAAGTAGCTGTTTCTCTGGGAAAATCCAGCGCAAAAAAAGCTGTGCTGGTGGGCCAAAAACTCAAGGCTATATGCAGGTAGGAATGCTTGGCTCCTCCCTCTGGGCAGAGCATCTCACAATGGGATGTTATAGTTCTTATCAGTCATGCAGTGACACTCAATGGCCCACTATCAGCAGATGTCTCCCCGGAGGGAGGACTGATTGTGGAAGAGATAAGGAACAACTGCCCACTTAACACAAGACAATGCCATACAGATGGCAAATAGAATACATCTTGCTTTTCAATCTGGGACATTATCCACCCCTTATTCTACTTTCCATCTGCATCACAGTGAAACCTTAAACACTGTTTTCACTTAAGACTGGGTTTCTCTGTAGTACACAACAGCTTTCTCCATCTTTCTGCATTACCTACTAAGTGTAACCAGGTCCTTGAGCAAAAACAACCCTATGGATGGGTTTGTCTTTGCTTGAGGTGGGATTAATCCAAACAGTCTTTCATAAAATACCTTTCATATGTACTACAGGGACTTTGTCTACTGTGTGCAGGGGTTTAGACTGGGCAGAACCAGCTTGACTGATGGATCCTCGGGTGTTGACCATCCAGGTGGCTTTTACTAAGTTCATTTTCCAATTTCTAAAAGTTCCCCTGCCAAGTACCTTCAGGGTAGTCTTAAGCAGTCCGTTGCACTGTTCAGCTTTCCTGGCAGCTGTTGCATGATAGGAGATATACCTATTCAATACCATGTTCCCTGGCCCAGGTGTTGATAAGGCTGTTCTTGAAATGGGTCCTATTCTCCAACTCAATTCTCTCAGGGGTGCCATGTCTCCACAGGACTTGCTTTTCCAGTCCTAGGATGGTGTTCCAGGCAATAGCATGAGACACAGGGTAGGTCTCTAACCATCCAGTGGTGGCTTCCACCATGGTCAGCACGTAGTGCTTGCCTTGGCGTGTCTGAGGCAGTGTGATGTAGTCAATCTGCCAGGCCTCCCCATACCTGTACTTGGACCACCGCCCATCATACCATAGGGGCTTCCCTCGCTTGGCCTGTTTGATGGCAGCACACGTCTCACAGTCATGGATAACCTGCAAAATACTGTCTATGGTTAAATCCACCCCTCGGTCTTGTGCCCACTTGTAGATGGCATCTCTGCCCTGATGACCTGAGGCATCATGAGCCCATCGAGCTAGGAACAACTCCCCCTTATGTTGCCAATCTAAGTCTATCTTTGACACCTCTCTTTTTGCTGCCTGATCTACCTGCTCATGTTTTGGTGTTCTTCATTAACTGTTGCATCCTGGGCTTGGGTTTAGATTAGGGGTTTTTATTTATGTTATGCTAGCCGAGTCCTGTGTATCCTCATGTTCTCCACCCCCCACGGTTGTTAGCCACAGGCTGCCTGCCATTGGAGTGTTCCCCTGTCACTCCTGTGACCACTCCCCTGTCCAGTCCTGAGGAGTTCTGTGTCTGTCACCCCGATCCTGCAACCCCGTTCACCACGGGGCCCCGTGTCCGCCCCTGCTGTGCTGCTATTGCTCGCTGTAGTACACGCCAGCACCACGGTATCTGTATTCATTGGGCGGGGCAGCGTCTGCCCTCCCTGTAACACTCCCTATATCATCCTGCTCCCCCCCAGTGCCAGTGCCATTTCCCCCACGTGGCACGTGGCATGGGAAGCACGGGTTGCAACCCCCCACTGCAGCTCTCCGTGACAATAAAGCCTTCCCGCTTTCCTTCATGGGTGATTTGGACAAATTCCTTCCCTTTTTGCCTCGGACCCTTGCACGGGTGACAGAACCTGGCAGAGCCTGACCAGCATGCCAGCTGCAGCGGCACGCGGGAGAGAAGCAGCAAGCCTGAGCTCCAGAGGGAGGCGGGGCCAAAAGGCGCCAGAGCTGCCTGGAGCTGGGAGAACCAGCATGACGCCGCTATTAGCCCAACTCTTAGGGACATGGGCATCTACAGGATGGGCTTTCACAGGTTGCTTCTCTACCCAAGTGACAATGTCTTTCCATTCATCACCAGCCTAGATTGGCTTTCCTCTATGCTGCCAGTTGGCCTTTTTCCACCTTTCCAGCCAGCCCCACAAAGCATTGGCTACCATCCAAGAATTAGTATAAAGATAGAGCTTTGGCCATTTCTCTCTCAGCAATGTCCAGGGCTAGTTGAACAGCTTTGAGTTCAGCAAGTTGACTTGATCCACTTTCTCCAGTGGTAGCTTGTGTAACCTGTTGTGTGGGGCTCCATACGGCTGCTTTCTACTTTCAGTTCATCCCTACGATGCGACAGGAACCGTCAGTGAAAAGAGCGTAGCGTGTTTCCTCTGCTGGTAGATGGTTGTATGGTGGAGCTGCTTCAGCATGTGTGACTTGGTCTTGTTCCTCTTCATCAGTGAGACCAAAGTTTTCACCTTCTGGCCAGTTTGTAATTATCTCCAAAATCTCAGAGCGGTTCAGGTTTCTAATATGGGTGTGCTGTGTGACAAGAGCAATCCACTTGCTCCATGTAGCATCAGTGGCGTAGTGGGTAGTGGGAACCTTTCCTTTAAATATCCACCCCAGCACTGGTAGCTGGGGTCCCAGGAGGAGTAATGCTTCCACGCCAATCACCTCCGAGGCGGCTTGAACTCCTTCACAGGCAGCCAAGATTTCCTTTTCTGTGGAGTGTAGTTGGCTTCAGATCCTCTGTAGCTTTGACTCCAAAATCTTAGTTGTTGGCCTTGGGTCTCCCCAGGCACCTTCCGCCAAAAGCTCCAAGACAAGCCATTGTTCCTGGTTGCAGAGTACAGCACATTCTTCGCCCCTGGTCCCATCCTGACTGGGCCAAGGGCTACTGCATGAGCAACTTCCCGCTTAATCTGGGCAAAAGCTTGATGCTGCTCAGGCCCCTAGTGGAACTTGTTCTTCTTCCAGGTGACCAGGTAAAGAGCGCTCATGATCTGACTGTACTTGGGAATGTGCATTCTCTAAAAACTAATGGCGCCTAGGAAAGCCTGTGTTTCCTTCTTGCTGATTGGTGGAGACATTGTGGTGATCTTGTTGATGACCTCAGTTGGAATTTGATGCCGTTCATCTTGCTACTTTACTCCCAGGAACTGGATCTCTCGGGCAGGTCTCTTGACTTTGCTCTTCTTGATGGTGAACCCGGCTTCTAGCAGAATCTGGATGATCGTCTCTTCTTTCTCAAATATTTCCATTGCTGTGTTCCCCCACACAGTGATGTCATTGATGTACTGCAGGTGTTCTGGAACTTCACCCTTTCCAGTGCAGCCTGGATCAGTCCATGGCAGATGGTGGGGCTGTGCTTCCACCCCTGAGGCAGTAGATTTCAGGTGTACTGCACACCTCTCCAGGTGAAAGCTAACTGAGGCCTGCATTCTGTTTCCAGAGGAATGGAGAAAAACACATTAGCAATGTCAACAGCGGCGTACTACTTTGCTGCCTCAGACTCCAGCTCGTACTGGAGTTCTAACATGTCTGGTACAGCAGCGCTCAGTGGTGGAGTCACTTAATTCAAGCCACGATAATCCACAGTCAATCTCCATTCCCTGTCAGACTTGCGCACAGGTCAGATGGGACTGAAGGGTGAGTGGATTTTCCTGACCAGCCCTTGGCTCTCTATTTCATGGATCATTTTGTGGATGGGGGTCACGGCATCTCGATCCGTCCGATACTGCTGGCAGTGCACTGTCGAGGTGGCAGTTGACTCGTTGCTCTTCCACCTTCAGGAGTCCTACTGCAGATGGGTTTTTTGATAGTCCAGGCAAAGTGTTCAGTTGCTTAATGTTCTCTGCCTCTATAGCAGCTATGCCAAAAGCCCATCTGAGTCCCTTTGGGTCCTTGTAATAGCCATTCTGGAGGAAGTCTATGCCTAGAATACACGGGGCCTCTGGGCCAGTCACTATAGGATGCTTCTTCCACTCTTTCCCAGTCAAGCTCGCTTCAGCTTCCAATAGGGTCAATTGCTGTGATCCCCCCATCACCCCAGCAATGGAAACAGGTTTCGCCCCTACATGTCCCAATGGTATCAGGGTACAATGCGCACCAGTATCAACTAAGGCATTGTATTTTTGTGGTTCTGATGTGCCAGGCCATCGGATCTACACCATCCAGAAGATCCAGTTTTCCCGTGCTTCTCCCTGGCTAGAGGCAGGACCCCTCTAACCCTGGTTATTATTTCTTTCCTGGGCATACATGATAGAGGTACCTTCAAGGGGATCTGGCAGCTTGGTCACAGGAGGTTGAGGCTTCACTTGACTGGAATTCCCTCAGGCAATGTTTCCCTCCTTGAGTTGACACACCCACGTTGCCAGGAGAGTAGCAGGTTTCCCATCTCACCTTCCCATGTCTTCCCCATGGTCACACAGAAAGAACCGTAGGTCAGCCCATGGGATGTACCCTCTCTCTCTAGCTGGGGAACATTGGGCTCTGACTTTGGGGCCTGTGACTCGCACTGGTGCAATGTGGGAACTGTTTCTCCTCACGTCCTCCCTCATCTCCTCTTTGAGTTCCTTGATTACAGCAGAAACATGAGCCTGTATTGGGCCATTGATCATACTTTCATAATTTCTAAGCTTGTTAGCAATAGAACCCACTGTCTCTCGCTTGGTGTCGGCATTAATCGTTACAATGAAGGTGGTGTATTGAGATGGCCCTAGATTTGCCAGATTCCACAACATTTGCCCTCTGCACCTGACCATGTCAGGGTCATTATCATGCTGTCCATCCTTCCCAAAGAGTACCTCCAATACTGCCACTTCCCTCAGCTGTTGGATCCCTTCCTCAAGGGTCCTCCAGTGCATTCTGTGATGGTGCTCCTGCATTCTCTCCCTGTGGACAAACCTTTCTCTGACACTTATTAAAAGCTGCTCTCCCCTGGCTCCCTTACACAAATCTGATTTATACCTGAGTCCTGGGTCAAGGGTCCCAGATTCCTTACCTCACTACCATTCAGCTGGACACCTGTACCTATAAGGTCCCAGGCCCAAAGTAGCCAGGTTGTATAAGCCTCACATCCCCATCATACAATGTCATTGTGCAGATTACGGAGACTTTTGTATGTCAGGGACTCGGTGATAATTGCAACCTCTATCTCCCCTGTGGGTTGTGAGGGCCCTCCCCTATCTGGGTGCTCTGGTTTCATCTTAGATCTCCTTGTTTCTACAGGGGCAACTGCTGCTGGCTGTGACTGCCTTTGCAGTTCAGCTGGAACCTGGACAGCTGTAACATCTGTGGGTTCCACTGCTGCACTATTAGACTCTCCCTCTTCGAGGCAGGGGGAGGGCTTTTCACCAGCGGGGGAAATGTATTCCTTCAGCATCTTGTGCATCTCCTTCACCAAACCCCCCATCCAATCTGGGTAGTTCATATTTGGGGTGGGCTGTGGGGCAGGGTCAGGTTCTGGGGCAGCAGCATCCCTAGTCGCTGATGCCATGTCAGGTTCCAGGGAAGGTGTTAGGGTGGTTATCTAAGTTAATCTTCTCTTATCTCTAAATGCTAAATAGAACAGGCCTAACAGCAACACTAGCCACTGTATGATATCATTAGTATTTAGAGTGGATCTGAACCCTTCAAAAACTGGTGGGGCAGACCCAAAGAGATGGTTAAAGGGTTGGGAGAAAATTTCCCCTGGCATCATTTCCTTACAGTAGGTGCCATTATTAAAGTAGAGTGTGGTAGCTGTGAATCTATGTGCCTGCTTTCTAGAGGAAGCTAAAAATCCATGAATTCCTCACCTTATTCACCCATAAAACAAACCAGATAAAAGACACAGTTATAGGACCCATGTTTAGATAAGGGCCTGCAAATGGGAGAAATATAGCCATGATTACGTGCCACCCAAGCCAGGGCAAGCTTGACCACATGGTGTCACTTATAGCAGCACACAAATATTAGATTATTCAAGAACTGTTATTCCCTTTTTTGTTTCTATGCCCTCGAGCCTCACATTGGGCGCCCAAATCTGTCTTGGTTTGGAAAGACAGGTGTCTGCTAAGGAAGGCAGGAGCCTCCCCTGAAATGGAAAAATGTAGACCCCTTCCTTCGGAATTGTTATAAATTTGAAATCAAGGGGGCCCTCTCAGGCAAAAATATAGGAGCAGGAATAACAGTTCATTATTAGGGAAGAAAATAGAAAGATAAAATAAACAATGCAGTGAACCAAAACAACACTGACAGAGTCTCAGAATACAACCTGACACCCTGTTGAACAGGGTGTTGGTAGCAGTCCAGTTGGAACTGTGGCTGTAGCCCTCCTGGAGTGTCAGGTGTGGTTCTGTTGGAGCAGTGATCCTGTAGAAAAACAGGTCTTCCTGTATAGTCTTCCTCTGAAGAAGCAGTGGAAGAAGTGGCTGTTTCTCTGGGAAAATCCAGCGCAAAAAAAGCTGTGCTGGTGGGCCAGAATCTCAAGGCTATATGCAGGTAGGAATGCTTGGCTCCTCCCTCTGGGCAGAGCATCTCACAATGGGATGTTATAGTTCTTATCAGTCATGCAGTGACACTCAATGGCCCACTATCAGCAGATGTCTCCCCGGAGGGAGGACTGATTGTGGAAGAGATAAGGAACAACTGCCCACTTAACACAAGACAATGCCATACAGATGGCAAATAGAATACATCTTGCTTTTCAATCTGGGACATATGGTCACATCCAAAGGGTAGTGCTCAATGGCTCAGAGTCCTGATGGACATCAGTGACAAGTGGTGTCCCTCACGGGTCTTTATTGGAGCAGCATTATTTAAAATCTTCATTAATGACACAGACAAGAGGATTGTGTATTACCTCAGCAAATCTGCTGATGACGCCAAGCCGAGTGGTCCTGTTGCTACATCTAAAAGACAAGATACCATCCAGAAGGACCTGGAGAAGCTGGAGGGTTGGACCTATGGCAATCCCATGAGGTTTAACAAGACGAAGTGCAAAGTGCTGCACCTGTGTTGGAGCAGCCCCTGGTTCCAACACAGGCTGTGGGATGAACAGATAGAGAGCAGCTCTGGGGAGAAGGACTTCGGGGTGCTGGTGGATGGGAGGCTGGATGTGACCCAGCCTCCCATAAGCAATGAGCACTCACAGCTCAGAAAGCCAAACGTGTCCTGGGCTGCATCCAAAGCAGCAGGACCAGCAGGGCCAGGGAGGGGATTCTGCCCCTCTGTTCTGCTCTGCACCTGCAGGGCTGCATCAGCTCTGGGGTCCCAGCACAGGAAGGACATGGATCTGTTGGAGAGAGCCCACGGGAAGCCACCAAATTGATCAGAGGGATGGAACACTTCTCCTGTGAGGAAAGGCTGAGAGAATTGCAACTGTTCATTCTGGAGAAGGAAGGCTTTGGGGTGACCTAATTGCAGCCTTCCAGTACCTGAAAGGAGCCTACAAGAAAAACTGAGAGAGATTATTTACAAGAGCATGTAATGACAGGACAAGAGCTGTATGGCTTCAAAGAGAACAGGTTTAGATTGGATATTAATAAAAAATCCTTTACTGTGAGGGTGGTGAAGCACTGGAACAGGTTGCCCAGAGAATTTGCAAATGCCCCATCACCATGGAAGTTTTCAAGGCCAGGCTGGATGGAGCTCTGAGCAAGCCAATCTAGTGAAAGATGTCCTTGTCCATGGCAGGGGAGCTGGAACTTGATCATCTTTAAGGTTCCTTCCGACCCAGACCATACTATGATTTTATAATATCTGACAGCTACCTTAATGAAAACCCATGCTTTCTATCCTTTCTCAGCATTGTTTCTGAAAGCTAGTATCTATTTCAAAATTAGTGTATAGTAATTACTACTGTAACTATAACTGGCAGTTTGAGGCTGTGCAGATCTGTGTAGTGAATCAGAAACAAATGACAAACTTTGTGCAATGAAACCGCTGAAATTGTTCCCAATATAGGAATTCTTGTTCTTGTTCCCAATTTAAGATCAAGAATGGTTAGCTAAAAGTGTGCTATTTTCCTGTACATAAACCTATTCAGCTTAATTTCAGAATGAAAAAAGATGTTATTTCACATATGTTATTTTACATATTTAATTTTCATGCTTATGTACACAATTATATATAATTATACATGTTATCTATTTTCTTCTCTATGCAATTATATATATTGTATATATGATATCTTATTTAATATGTTATAGCAATAGTACATAATGTTGCCATTTTTGTTCATGCTGCCTTTCCATATCCTCCACACTCAGTACTTACTTATCTCCTAACTTTAGGGGATTAAATTTTCTGGGTGAGTTTTTCAGTGTTGCATCTTGTTACAGTTATGACTTTCAGAATTCATCTAGATAATTTTCATTGCAGCTTTTGGAGGAGTAATAATTTATTTTCAAAGACTTTTGTATCTAGGTGTATCTAGATACATCTTTTGTATCTAACCATCTTTTGTATCTAGATGGTTGATATGGTTAAACAGCAATTTTCAAAAAGAGAAAATAAATTTAAAGTAGGAAAAAGTGAATAACAAGAAGAGACAAAAGGAGAGCAAAGATTTTCTGTACATATCTGACAGTGAAAGAAACAAGAATCTTTTGAGAGCAAAAACTAAACCAGTGGTAGATAAATGAAAAAAAATTATATTTTCACTGAACAAGTCCTGCTTTGCATTCAGTCATTGTTACATGGATATGGAGCTTCCAAGGCTACAAAAAGGAGTGCTAATCCATGGAATGGAGGGAATGGCCAGATATTGCAAGAAATAAAGAACTAAATCTTCTGCCCCATGTCCAACCCAAGATTTCTAAAACAAGGAACATTCAGCACTTTTTTTCCTCCTTAGTCCATAAAGTATTTTCTACTTCCATCTTGGCCAAGTTTCCTCTTTCCTTTCAGGTTTTTTGAAGCATATTTTCTTACCATTGCTTCTGTTTCCACTGCCCAGCCCATGTTGCAAGAGGTTTTGTACAATTGAGGATTACCAGAAAAACTTGTCTTCAGACCAAGTTTCATACCTTTTTGGATCTCTTGGTGTGAAAACAATGACTCTTTTTTCTTTTTAACTTGATGTGCTTTTAGGTTGCCCTGAAGTAGACATTGAGATTCTGTAGTTTGTCACATTTAGTGTGTGTTGAAGGGTCAAGTCTTTTTACAGTATAATGCAAATAATAAGGAACACTGGGCACTTGTCATTATGAAACTATGAGCTTCCAAAAAAAAAATATGATGAAGCTATCTAATAATGGTAGAATGAAATAACTATTTCCTCCATGCCTTAAGCAGATTTATGGGTTCTTCCAATACAGCTTTGCTTGATGAACCTTGCCACCTAGCAAGACCCTCTCAGGCTTCTGGACAAAAGCTATACAGAGCTGCCTTGTCAGCAGCTCTTGAAACCTCTCAAATAGTTCTGAGAGGTTTTGTTTTTTTCCTTTTTTGCACTTAGCATTCAACCCCACTGGCATTCTGCAGAACAGAGGAAAAAATTTTTTAGCTATTTAGTTTTGGAATCAGACAGCTATTTAAAGCCAGCTTGGAAGCAGGCTTTAAAAGGCTAGATAGAGGAGTTAAAAAAAAAAAAAAAAAAAAAGAAAAGGACAAAATGTGAAGCGGTTCCTTTAACACATCCTTACTAGGCAGTAAGTGATAATGTGGAAGAACACCAATCAAGTAAGATACCTTCCAGACACACTCATAAAGTCAAGAGAAAACATCTGCTGCCCACCCACTAACAGGGTAGATTGCACAGCCCTTTTTTCATCTCCTGATGTCTCTAAGAAAGCTAACATTGGTTATGGTGTGAGACTGAGAAATGCTAGTACTGTTGAATCAGATAAAAAAATTAAATTATACATTAACAAAAAAACTCACAAGACCATATGGCCTAGAAAAATACAGGAAGAAAACAGTGAGAACAAAAAGCGCTTCAACAAATTCAGCAAAATGATGACTGGTGAAGAAGACATAATTTGCCAAAGTGACAGATTTGGGTGTGTTTGGGACTGTTCTCTACAGAGACATCTCACCAAATTACTTTATGCTTTTGAAGCTTTTAAACAGTAAAGGGAACTGCCTTTGACTACAAAAGAAAGTAGAGATTATAGTGGCAAATGGAATATATAGGATATATTACAAAATGAATGAGATCTTTAACCAGAGAAAACATAAAGCAGTAAAAATTATGTGGCAGCTAGGCTCTTCTCACTGTTCACTGGGCCCTGCAGAGGCTCTGGGTGATGGCTGGCATTCCAGGACTGTGCTCTTTGTTAGGCAGAAAAGAGCTGCCCCTACACAGCTCATTGTTTGGGGCTGCAGCTGTTTCCCACCAGCCAGAGCACAACCTGCAGCTTGCACTCCAAGCTACCTGCACTACATGTGTTCTGCAAAAAGTCTGTGGGCTGCAAAAGGCCTACACATGAGACAACAGAATGCAGAACGAGACATCATCACAAGTACCACATAAAGCCTGTGCTTAGGGCCTACTCAATGATTGATATACACAGAACACTTTTGACACTTCCTCAGTAATCCTCTCTTTTGAAAGGTGTACCAAAAGCTCTGTGTCAAATGTACCAAAATTCTGTGTACCTAACCCAATAAAAACAAACAAACAAACAAAAACAAAAACAAAACAAACCAAACCAAAAAAGAACCAATCCCCCAAAAAAGCCCCACCCAAACCAAAATCAAACCAAACCAAACCAAAAAATTGAGAGTTGCAAATAAAAAGCAAATCTAAAGCACTGAATCAAATGCAGAGGAAAGGGACACTTAACATTATTTTATTAAGAAAACCAAGGTTGGTAGGGAGTAACTCAAAGCAGTTTCTCAGCAAGATTTTGAATTTCAGTTTTGGAGATGTCTGTGTAACTAAGTAGCATGAACAAGAAACCTTTAAAAGTAAAGATTCTTGAAAATATATAAATTTTATTTTGCTTGAGTTTAGTCTGTGACACTGAGAGTTATGGCAAGCACAGGAAATATTTTGTCATACAGTTACGGAAACATTGGTTTTGCCATTTCACTGATAATGCTCCTGTGTTTCTTGTCTTTTACATTGAATTCCCCAAATGTCACAGTGAAACATTTTGTACAGATGGTGATGTCAGACTTACTGATATAAGTCTTGTTCTGGTACACTTGATAGCTCTTTAAGGTGCTTCAGTTGCTTCTGATGTCAGTCAAAGACAGCAAGTAACATTGCATCTGCATAAACACAGTGTCCTCAGAATGTTCTAGAGGCCTATCTAGTTTCTGTGAAAACCTCTCTGAAGTTTGCTCATATTTAGAGATTAAATCCTGCTGCCTATGAACAGATTAGAAGCATAATTTTTTAAATAACCAAATTGCTCTTAGTCATCAACCTACAGTAATAATTTTTCCTAATTAGCTGGCGTCCCTATCCATGAATGGACTTCAAGTTCTAGGAGCAGCATCTGGACTCCATTTTGAGTTATTCTGCCCTAAATGTCACACCGTATAATGCACTGTACTGAATGTTAATGAAAACTCTGTAATCCCGTGTATGTAACCTAGCAACCTAATGGGAATCATAGCTGTGAAATATGAGTTCGTTACCCTGTTGGACGACTCAGGCCACCTGGCTGTGGCTACTGCTGTATATCAAAACCTTTCGCTACCCGTGGAGCTCCTTACCCGCATGCTTTGCTGACGGAAAGCTGCTTTCTTCTAGCACTGCGTTGTTGGCTTTTGGTTTGTTTTATGGGTTTGGGGTTTTTTTGTGGTTTGGGCTTTTTTTTTTATTGTTGTTGTTTCTGTTTTTTGTTTCTTTTATTTTTGTGGGGTTGTTTTTTTTTTTTTTTGGTTTTGTTTGTTTTGGAATTTTTTGTATGTATGTTTGGGGGTGGAATTTTTTACTTTTTTTCTTGCTTGTTTTTTTGTTTGTTTTTTTCTTCAGGAAAGGGAAGCGGTACTCTCTTGAGCGGTACTGTTGCTATGTAACGCCCCCGCTGTCGCGACGGCCGGGCGCGGCCATTTTGAACGCGGGCGGCAGGGCGGCGGGGCGGCAGCCAATCGGGGAACAGCCCCGCGAGCCACGCGGCGGCCGCGCCAACGGCGCCGGGCCAGGAGCGGGGGTGCGGGAGCGGCGCTGGGCAGTAACGCAACGCTGGGCAGTTGCGGGTAACGGCGGGTACAGCGGGTAACGCCGAGTTACAACCGGTGACGGTGGGTAACGCTGGGTAATGCCGGTTAGCGGCGCCTAACAGCGGTAACAGCGGGCCCGCGGCGCGGAGGGAGAGCGGGATGCCCGCGGAGTGGGCCGTAGTCGGTTCCGGGAAGATGAAGCCGTCAGGGCCGGGGACGGCGGGGCCGTTGTGGGCGCGGGAGCGACCGGCTGATGCTTGTTCCGGACCGCTTCTGGCGAGCCCGCGGGGTGGTGGCGAACAGCACAGTCCCCTGTTGATGCCCGCTCCGGGGTGTGCGATCTGAAGTGATTCCCTGAGTCGGTGTCGGTCATGAGTGGGTGCAGCATGAAAGCTCCGCTATTTTTACCCCGGTGCTAACTGGAGCTGTCTGTAGTTGGGTGCTGTGTTACATCCTTAAACGCAGTTGTGCAGCAGGTCCAGTAAAGGGTGCCTGGCCCCGACAGATCCCTGGGCCGCGCTTAGCAAGGCGCGCCCAGCCAGAGTGAGAGCGGCTCGGGTTCCCCGTGTGCCCCGCAGGTCGGCATGTGGCCGTGGCTGCTGCTGAAAGTGCTTTTAGGTGCCATCTGTTGGCCCACACTATATACATTTACCCAGCTGGTTATTTGAATCGCTACAAACTCATAACTTCCTGAAAACTCGTAGCATGGAGCTGAATTTTTCAGTTTTACTGTGTGCTGTATATTTCTTGTAATTTGTTGCCAGTTACTGTGATTTCTGGGATCCGTATTGAGTAGATAATTATCGTCTCCATACATTCTCGGAGCCAGTCAAGTCAAAGGTAGTGTCAGGTTGGTGGTATCACTACCTTCAGTGCAGAAGTGCTCAAGTTTATATAGTTTTCCATTTGAAAAGCATTGTGGGTCTGATTAGTTTGTCCCTTTTAGTCTCTTCCTACAAGTGGGTTAAACTTTGTTCAATTACAGGTGTGGTGTTAAGGTGTTAGAGTGAAAGCCCCCGTGAAAAGACAATTGCTTAAGCTCTGGAGAAAAAAGGCTAGTATTTTGCACATTGATACATTACCAGAAGCCATTGGTGCCTTAAAACTGATGGTCATTTTCTGAACCTGAAGTGTTGGATTTTAATTCAGTCATTTCTGTTCCTGTGGCCACAGTGTGGTCATTAAATGCTAGTAAATCAGAGCTAAAAAAAGTAAAAGGGTGTGGAGGAACTGAGTTTATATCTTATTATATTAGATATAAATTAGAGTTTATATCTTATTATATTTCCAGTCATTTAGATGCTAACAATATATTACTTTTTGAAATTATGCTTTTGGCTGTCCTCACATGCTTTTATCTGTCCATTGTAACTTGTCTTAATTTGACATTCAGAATATTTGAGAAGATTGGTTAAAGCTTTCTAGTCTGTGCAAATAAGAAAAAACGTTTGCAATGTAAACAATGTTTGATATCCTGTGTGAAATACTTAATGCCGTCCTGAGTATAAATCAATAAAACAATCAATCTATCTTCTAAATATCCTGAGAAATGTCCCTATTGAGACAGTAGTTAATAGCTATGTCATAGCAGTATTTAGAGATTCTGTTTGGAAATTACTAGTGTTATGCTCTGTGGGTACTAAAGTATAACAAAACCTTATGCCTGAAAAGTGCTTAGTGAATTTTACTGGTATATATATATCTGGTAGGGAAATAACAAAAATATTTAGATAATCAAATTTTATTATGTATGATGATAATTTAGACTTTTAACTGAAGTAGCAGAGAAGTTAACTAGTTCTGTGTATTTCCCTTGATGGTGGGTCAGGGAGTGTCCAAAGCTTTTGGGCAGACCTTGATGCTACAAAGTTAAATCTTAAGAGAAAAACAAGATCTCTACAAGAGTCAGTGCTTATAGATCAGGGCGTTTGTGTTCTGGATATACCTATTAGAGTGAGGAGATGAGTTGTTTTTTGGTGTTTGGGTTTTTTTTTTCCCCCAGCCCTTTACTCATTCAACTTTACTTGCACGGATAATAAGCATCATAACACATAAGGTTTTTAGCTACACATTAAAGATGTGTAGATGCTATACAATATCCAGGAACATTTTCATGTTTTGGTTATGTGTGTTGAATTGGCACTGCGATGCAAGATAGTTACATATTTAAAAAAAGGTTTGTCTTTTTTCCCCTTTCTTATTTTAGAGAGAAGTTTATCACATAAAAGAAATGATTGAATCAGTCAAATCAAGAAGACGGTGCATGCTGGATTTCTATTCACATTATGAACATCTTTGTGAACTTCAAGGCTCTCTCCCACTGAAAGCTGTGAAGGCTAACGTGACTCGTGATGCTATTGATCTAATTGTAGATCGCATCAAAGCTACTGATTGGACACCACTTCTGAATGCTCTCAGGCATAACAAGACTCTGACTTCTATTGGAATAAGAAGTTTACACCAACATGGTCTTGAAGAATCAGGTCTGTATAAAAGATAAATATGTTGATGTATGCATGTTAAAACTTTGCATAAAACTTCTATGTGATTGAATACATGAGGGGAGGAATTGTTATGCCTGAGGAATTACAATTTAAGAAAGTACACAAAAAAGGAAGGTATGATTATACTTGCTTTTTAGCCAACAGGGACTGGATTTTACTGATGTGTAATTTTTATTTTTCACTAGGTGTTGAAAGATACAAAACTTACTTTAGAAGGAGAATTCCAGCAACTCTATCAAAAGACTTGACTGGCCAACTATGCAAAGCTGTGAAAGGCTGCCTCAGTGTATCAGATGTACTAAAACATTTAGAACTGCAGGGTTTGCTTCTGAGGGAAAGAGACCTAGCACTTTTAACAAAGGTGAGAATATAATAGTATGTACAAATACATAGTGCAATAGTACAAAATATACAAATAGTACAAATAAATGGGAAATATGCCCAGAACAGAGAATAGTAGCTTTCATCTTTGCATGTATTTGTTGCAGACAATGATATTTCTCTTCTAAGATATCTTTATGTAGTCTATACATATATACATATGGAATTATTACATATACATTATATGTGTACATTATATATACATATAGAATGATTCTGCTGAGAATAAGTATAACCTGGTCTTAACTGAATGTCACAGAAACATAAGGCTTACTAGAAAGATCTTAGCAACATCTCTGCGATGTGCTTGAGGCATATGACATAGGCTCATGACTGAAACCACTGTGTATGTAATAGAAGGGAAGAGAAGGGAAGTTGTGGGACACTAAAGAGATAAAAACTGATCTTCAGATGTGTTACTGAAAAGCTCCAGTTTGCTGGCTTCTAGGGAGGGAGGTTGCTCCTGGTTGCCCACAGTCAAGCTTCCTCTGTGCTAAAGAAATGAACCCGCTTAAACTGAAGGTGAAGGTTTGCTGGTTTTGACCTTTGTTTGACTCCCCTAGAGTTTCTTATAAGGAAATAAGAGGATGAGCAGTTTGGGTGACTTGGTCTTGTTTTTTTTTTTTTTGCTTTTCAAGCCAGATAACAATGTTGTTTTATTCTTTAGGGCTTGGCTACGGCTTCATCTCTGGAGAGTGTCTCTTTAGCCCACTGTCCAATTGGAGATGGAGGGTTGGAAAGTAAGTTTAGAATCAA
Organism: Vidua chalybeata; assembly: GCF_026979565.1. Lineage (NCBI taxonomy): Eukaryota > Metazoa > Chordata > Aves > Passeriformes > Viduidae > Vidua > Vidua chalybeata. The sequence goes on along the minus strand of NC_071570.1, from coordinate 15,402,181 downwards.
AACTTTTCTCTTTTAAGTTTCCGAATAGGTAAGCAAATTTTTCAGTATTTCCATTTCTGTTTTAAAATTGTCTATGGAGATTATAAGAACAATCTTCACTTTATTCTTCATAACTCAGTAGCATTTAAAGACTTGAATTTCTTCACTTCAGGCTAGTAAATATCTATACTACTTTATAGTGATGTTTATACTTTTTTCTGAAACAGCATTCATATTTCTTTACCATTTCCTGATTTGTTTAAGTTTCTATAAGTAAACTGAAATCAAATATTTTCTAGCTTGTTCAGATATCCTTTGCTGAACATTTGCACTAGAAATGTATAAACTTAGAACACATTAATTGTATTTAAAATATACTCTGTATTTCAGCACTAGTTCTTTGTCAAAGCTTTTGGTTGTTCAAGCTGCTTCTTAATAAACTACTGAAAAAGCGTGTTCTGATAACATGGAAATACTGTGTATAGATAACATGTGTGCTTTTGTTTTCTTCAGCAATTTGTCAGAGTATAAAGAATACAGCTACTATCAGATTTGTAAACTTCACAGCATGTAGCCTCACGTGGCGAGGGGCAGAACATATAGCAAATTTATTAAAGGTAATTTAATCAACTTTCTTAGAATGGAATGTTTGTAAGAATTTAATAAATTTAATTTTTTACTTTTGTTTTAAAGCCCAAAATCCATTAAGGCACTTCATGAGGAACTTGTGTGAATACCAAAATTAAGTGTATGTTCATATGAAAGCTGTGACTTCGTATGACAAAAGTAGTTTAGTTTATTGGTGTGGAATTTAAATTCACTATTTCTTAGAAAAAAACATAAATAATAAAGTATTTTCTTTAAATGAGGAGTAGGCCTGTAAATGTCTGACACCTGTTATCAGGGTGCTTCTTTCATTGTCAGTTATTTTGAAAAATGTCTCAAGTATTCTGAAGCACTGGGTAAGAATAATCAAATTTGCAGTTTAGAAGCTGCTGATTTATTGATCAGGAGGCTTCTGCCTAGTACTGTGTTTTAATTAGTGTTAGTTGTGATTTTTGTGAAAGCACAAAATTGTGTATTTACTTATTTATAGTATGTGTTTACTTCCTATTCAATGTGCCTTGAAAGCATCTGTCAAAAGAAGGTGATAAAATACTTTGTAGCCAAGTTTAATAATTTGCGTTGCAAACTGGGCAGTCACAACAAGTAGGAGTTATTGGTAAGGTTTAAAAATTAGTTACGTTTCTTGAACTCGGGAATGGTGTCCTTATACCAGCATATATTTCTTATACCAGCTTTCAAGCTGTTGAATATGGTTTACAAAAAAAAAAAAAAAATCTTGTGATCATGTCATCAATTATGGCTTTGCCATTTCACTTGGTAACAGCTTCTTTGTTTGCAAAGCACCAGGCAATAAGAAGACATGATCAAGCTTGGGCTGAAAGCCTACGTTACAGGAGACCTGACCTTGAATATATGACAGGTTTGAGGCGGATTACTTTGAACTGCAACATGCTTGTTGGAGATAGAGGAGCAAGTGCCTTTGCAGAATGTCTAGGAGAGGACCTTTGGCTAAAAGGTACTACTAAGTCTTTTACTGATGAACAGCAGAGTAATTCAGGAGTTTCCTTATATAGTAACTATAGACATACTAATATAGAGGTATTGAGATGTTCCATACAATATAGAACTTAGCCTACACAACAAATTCCTGATATACCTCATATCTGCTTATTACTAGTTGCTGTAAGGATTTCAGCAATATCTCCATATCTCTACTACTGTCTTTTCTATTATCTCTATGTCTCACTACTGCATCTCTTAAAATATAGTAGTGGCAGGCAATTAAAATTATCAGTTACAACAGTTGCAGCCAGAGGAACAACTTCCTGTGTAGCTTGGGAAGAGTACTCTTTTTTTCCAAAGAAATCTCTCTTCCTTTTTTGAAGTATCTGAATACTGTTGTGTTATCTAGTATTGTCCTTCAGTATCTTTGAGAATTAATTTGTTCTACAGTATATCTATTACTATATCTAGTAATTATACAAAATTACTAATTGTGCTTTTGTAAATCATAGCATTCTGTGTGTATAACCAGAATAAAATACCTGTTTTATAGTTTTGTTTTCTAGTTTGAGGCAGGGTTACAGATAACATCCATATTGAGAATCAGATTAGAGAATACTTAAACAAACTGGACAAACAGCAGTCCATAGGCCCTAATGGGATGTGTTCACAAGTGCTGAGGGAGCTGACGGATGTAATTTTGAGGCCACTCTCAGTAGTCTTTGAAAGATCATGGTGATTGGGAGGTGGTGCATGAGGACTGGAGGAGGATAGCTAATGTCGTGCCTATTTTCAGGAAGTCTGGGAAGAAGGATGCAGGAAACTACTGTCTTGGATCCCTAGAAAGGCAAGGATGTGCTGCCATCTAGAGGGACCTCAGCAGGCTGGATAAATGAGCTGATGGGAACTTAATGGAGTTTAAAGAAAAGGAAGTGCAAAGTCCTGCACTTGGACAGGAATAATCTGTGCACTAGAACATGCAGGGGCTGTGTGACTGAAAAGCAGCTTTGCATAACGGGTGCTGCAGATCCTGGTGGACAGTAAGCTTCCCATGAAACAGTGAAGTGCCTTTGTGGCAAAGTGGTGTTTGGGGTGCATTAGGCAGGCACTTTGTGAGCAGGTTGAGGGAGATGATTCTTCCTCTTTATGCAGCACAAGTGAGGTCATGGAATCTGCAGTACAGGAGGGAACTGGAGCTACCAGAGAGAGTCCAGTGAATTGCCTCTAAGATGAAGGGACTAAACCAGCTCTGATTTCAAAATGGCTGAGGAAGCTAGGACTCTTTGGCTTGGAGAAGAGAAGGCTCAGAGTGGGATCAAGGTGTACAAATATCTGAAAGGAGGATGTAAAGGAGATGGAGAGAGACTCTTTCCAGTGGTACCTGGGGACAAGGCAAGATGGAGTGGTTAGAGATTAAAACACTGGAGGTTTTTCCTCAATACGATGACACCCTCTTACTTTGAGGGTGACTGAACACTGCCACAGGCTGCCCACAGTGGTTCATATTACCACTGTAATATGGTGGTAGGTAGGGTGATTCATATTACCTTCTCTGCAGATGTTAATAGTTATTTCTTAATGTTGAAAAGTTCTAGTTGTCTTCTTTGAAAGCAATACTGCTGTTTTTACAGAGGACTCTTATCATCATGTCCTCAGTTCTCATGCTTCGTGTTCTATGAAATAGAGGTTTTCAGCAGGATTGATTTTTTTTTAGATATTAACTATTAAATTAAATTACTAATTAAATGCAATACTGCTTTCACTGATTTTTTTTTCCCCCTCCTTAAACATTTTAGCGCTTGATTTGCAGCAATGTGGAATATCCAATGAAGGAGCAAGGTCATTATTAGATGCTCTTCAAACTAATACAACATTAGTGGTACTTGACGTAAGAAAAAATCCATTAATTGGTATGTGTCTGTGTCTGCATTTATTCTCTTTGTTTGGTTGTTGGGTTTTTTTTTTTCTTCTTCAGTAACTATATGGGGAAAGGTAAACTGCTTTTAAGAAAAAAAACATGCCACAATAATTTGCTAAACATTTTTAAAATGGGAAAACAACCAGGATAGGTAATATGTACTTATTATTCAGTGATCTCTTTGTTCACAAAAAGAATTGTCTCTTACAGAAAATTCTTAAAAAGGTGTTCTAATTCATTCTAGGTCATATTCTAATGAAAAAGATTATTGAAAGAGTTCTCAAGAATGGAAGCACTGCTGACTCAGAGGTATGTTTTACACATTTTGAATGAGTTTGGGATTTTCTTTGTAGCTTACATTGCATTTAATTTTTTAAGGATGACTTTTTTCAAAATTAATCTAAAACAAGTATTCTAATTCTAAACAGAAGTTTGACTCAGTACAAAAAAAAAAAACTATCTACGGGGAAACCTAAAAACATTATGATGAACATGTTACTATATTGGGCTTTCTGTATGATTTCTTATGGAGTTAAAGGTATCACGTGTCATAAAACCTGGATATACATTTAATGGAAAGAAACGTGGAAATGTGTGTGTATTTGGGCATTACCATAGAATATTAACTAAATATTACTCCAGGACTGCCAGAGGGCTTTCTACTACATATATCCTTGTCAACATGGTAATAATAACTTCTAATTAAAAGGAAAGGAAACCACAATTTGAAATTTAGCACTTAATTTATTTTAGAACTTATTTCTTGTCTCTAACTTCTGTAACCAAATTTTTTTAAAGTTGCTCAGGACTGTCCTTTCAATGCAGACCACCTATGAAAACAGTTCATTACGCCCATTCATCTTTGTCTAACTGTCCACACAGAGTTCACAGTAATGTGTATAAACTGAATATCTAGACCATTTATGATTAGGTATACTGTTGAAATATACAGAAATCTGATTCAGTTCTCAAAGGAGTCCAAACACTCCCAGTTCTTGTGTTGGAATTTAATGTCTTTTGGTTTTTGAAAAGACTAAATAAAGACAGAGCTGTGGATGTGTAGGGACTGTCTAATAAACTAAAAATTTGTGTGTAGAATTTCTGGAGGATTAATACAGTTCCCCACTTCAATCTCTAGAAAACCTTTTTTTGAGAAGTTGAAGTTGGTTGTGAAGAAGTACTTTTTCTGCTTGGCAGATACAATTAAAACTTACAAAATATCACAGGGATCACATGAAAATAACATCTGCCTGGAAATGCTAAAGATAATTGGATAGCCAGACCATGGAAAGAAGCAACTCTGGGAAGTCTCTCATATGCTAAAAGATTACTTGACTCAAGATATTAATTTTATATTCAAACAGTTAGTGTGGTATTATAAGTTTTATTGGCAGTGTTAGTAATTCTTCGTTCTTCATTAACAACATGGATGAAGAAATACTTACCACTGACTTGCTACATAGCTTTGCTTCTTCTGCTAGTCACAGCTGTCTTTCCTTCCATCCTGCTTTGTGTAAAAAGTGGGTGTTTGTTTTTCAGTAGCATGTAGTTGATTCTCTTCTGGACTGGTTTTTTTTTTGGGTTTTGCAGGAATAATTGTCTACTGCTAATTGATGCCTTTGCTAAAACAAAAGCTGTATATTCTAGCAGCTCTGTGTAGCAGTATAGTGAACTGTAATCATAGGTATGACCAAGTGTAATAGGTGGTGAAAATTTGTATAGTTTCTGGGAGACTAGCTCAAGGGAAAATCCATTGAAGGTGTCTACAAAACACGATACTTTCAAAACACTGATTTTATATTTTGCTGTCTTTATACTTAGATGTTTAGATGTTGTACAACAACAGCAGAGATGAGACAGGCTATGTGCTAGATAAACTTTCAGTTTAACCTAGTAAAGCTGCCCTTTTAGGTGTCTAGCAAAACAAAATTAAAATTACTTTTGCTCTTAGAAGCTTGCAATTTAATTTTACTCTTTCTGGATGTGTTTTAGTTTAAAATGATCAATTTGCTTGCACAGGGACCAGATCCATCTGGAGACACAGCAAAATTTATACAAGCATTAATTGTATCCAAAGTGAAAAGAAAAATATTTCCTTGACAATGATAAATTTGAATTAAACTTAGTTAGTTAGAGCACAGTAATGGCATTTTAATCATTCTGATGCTTTAGATGGGAATAGCTCTGGCATACTGTTCCTAGTACTCTGATGGGGGATTTAGGGCTATGTGAGACAAGGTTTGTGTTAATGTCATCTGTATTTTCTTCAATGACTGCTCCAGCACTAGACCCTGTATTAGAGATGCACACTGAAAAGTAAGTGCAGAGTAATTTTAGAATATCTACCAGGAGTATTTAAACTTTTTTTAGGGCAAGGGGAAGCTTTAGGAATAGAGCTGTTGCTGTAAGGAAATGAAGTTTGAAGTACAGCTGTGACCTTTGATCATCACTGTCTCTTAATTTTATTTCGGGGCTTTTATTTTGTAAGGATGAATTTTCATTACAGGTAAATAAAAATAAACTTCATGTTTTTTAAAATACTGACTTTATCAGTAATACAAAATCACATTAGGGAAGATTTTATTACTTTGGTCTGTGCCAGTCATTCCTATCAAGCCAGTTGTCTGAGAATGAAGTGCAGAAGCCAGGGTTGCCTGTTTATAAGGTTGATGCTGGGAGATTTTTGCTATAGAAGGAGAACTGGTTTCCACAGGAGAAAGGGTAATATTGGATGGGATATTGTAGTGGTGTTTTGGGAATATTTTCTGGTAATGTAGACTATCATCTGCTTAAATTTGGGCCTCTTTAGACTTCTGTTTTTTCTTGATTTTACAGCTTGTAAAGTTTCCTGTAAGTACAGTGTTCTTTATATCTGACAAACTACCTTTAATTTTAAATAAGCTACTCTTCAACTGTCAGTTACTAAACAGATTTATTTTTCTTTAAAAAATAAACCAAATTCCAGTTTAAGTGGCTGATGTCTCCGTCTTCCAAAGATGCTTTGAAAACTAAGCCAAAGAAAAGAACTATTGTCCTAGGAAGTGGTCGGAAAGGAAAAGCTACTATTCGTATTGGTAATTCTTTGTGTTTTCTGCCTACAGTACATTTTGTCCAAAAAATTTTATCTTAATGCTTAAGAGCTTAAATTAGAAAATATATGATGTGTCTAAATCTTAGTGTTTTACAGAACGTTTTACTCCAAAAACAAAAAATTCTTTTTCTTCTTAATTATAATGCATCTTCTATCATCATTGGTATCTGTAGGAAACTTGCTTTTGTTTCTAGTGCTGCTAGATACATGGCTGGAAAAATGGTAGGATATGCTGACCTTAAAATGTGTGGAAGCATCGGACATATTTACTCTGTGTCTCCACAAGCTTTCACTTCTGCAAAGCTTGGCAGTAGTAAGTTGTCTAGTTCTTTGCTGTTGTAACCTTTCTGTAGCAGGCTGTCCTCTGCCAGAACAAACAAACATGCATTTTTTAACTGAGGTACAAAATGTTTTAAGATTTTTTTTTTTAACTTAATGTAAACCTATTATAAATAGTATGTTTAAAATCACATAGGTATCTTGAATATTTATAATTAAGTACCGATAGCTGTGATACTAAACATTTTTCAGTAAGCTACTAGAAATTTCACTGTAATACATTTCACTGTCTCTTGTCTTCACTCTAGTTATCTGGAAGCAGAGAGGTAAGTGATCAGGGTGGTGGTGGGAGAAAAAAAAATGTCTGGCAAATGTGATTGTGGAGAGTTTTGTGCTTTTTTGTCTTTTTTTCTGTTTTGGGGTTGTTTGTTGTGTGTGGGGTTTTTATGTGCTTTGGGGTTGTTTTTTTTTTAAGTGAAGAAGGAAGTCAAGGTGAAAACTATCCTGTTTATTATGTTCAGAATGAATTGATATTTTGAATCTTTGAATCCCATTAACGAAGGGATGCATTTCTATACCATTAAAAAAATCAGTTATTTTACTAATCTCAGAGAAACAATAACCTGAGTTCTCACTAGAACTGTAGGAAATATAACATGATTAATTTTCAAGACTTACCAGTTTCTGGCTTAGAGAGAACATAGAGGTAGAATGATTATCCACATTAGGTTTCTTTCTAAGTTTACTTTGATGCTGTATGACTTAAACAACAACAAAAGATCAGACCAGTGAACCCTACTTTTTCTTATTAGTCCTGTGAAGGGAAGAGATTGCTGGTGTCCTGTACAAGCTTTATTTATTTTATTTATAGGCCAAATATTTCTTCTAAAATGTTCTTCACTCTAAAGCCACTATAGGGTAATTTCAAACACATAGATGCTTTTATTATCTACGTGGATGGTCTAAAGCCATCTAAACCTCTTCTGCTACAAACTTTGCCTTCTTTTTTGAAAACCAGCTTGTCTTGCATCAACCTAACATCAGTTAAGTATACCATATAATCTCAAGTTTTTGGACACTTTAGCAAAATTAGACTGAATGGCAGATTTCATACAGTTCTTATTATTACATAGAACATTTTATGAACAATGAATATGTTCATAATTGTGAATTTGTATATGAATAATCAGGTATTGAATTCTCTTTTCTTCTGGTCTTGCTCTTCAATCCAGGATTATCATCTAAAAAATCTGTAAGTCCTGGGAAAAAAAATTCCACTGTGAGAGAGAGTTACTCACCAAAACCACTACCACCAGGCACAAAGGGCTTCCTTCCTTGGCGGACCGCAGAACGTGCAAAGAGATACAGGTGAGGTTTTCATAGTACAAGGGAAAATACTAACCCATAAAATTTGCATGATAAATACAGTAGAGAGTAGCTTTTTAAAATACGATTTGAAAGTTACACACAGAATATCATCATAATTTTTCCTGTTTATATAAATTTTAAGGATTTTACATAAATTCTTCTCTGGTAAGGATTTAAAATACACAAAAATACATGATAGCCATAGGAATATTCATATGTAGCAAAAAAACCCACCACAACCAAACCTGCCTTGTCTGCTTGTTCTTTCGTTAGTAATGATTTATCAAATGTATCATAGCTGAAGAGGCAAGTTAGTAATCTAAACTTCTGGTATAGTTGGTTTGAGATCCAGTTCATGGTGCTTAGGTATTTTCCTACCTCTTTTTGTTGCTTTATGCCACTCAATACCAGCATAATTTTTGTGATCATCTAAGAACTGTAAATTAAAATAAAACTGAAAAACACTTATATGTGAAAGCTGTCTTTTGAAACAGTTCTTGTTTGTTTTTGTTTTTTTAATCCATTCCCTAGATCTCGGCCTCTCAAAATTGAGACTATATAACTATTTAAACAAAAAATTCCTTAATGCTCTATTGCAACTGTGGTTATTAAGCTGCACATAAATTCTGAACACCAAATTCTCCTGTTGACTTTAGTTCAAAATAATTAACCGAGTAAGATGCCTATTGAAGATATTAATGTTAGCATCCAGTAGTGTTGCTGTAAATCATGATTAACTAGGGAGTACTAATCAAAATGAGAATGTAATGAGGCTTAAAGGGATGTAGTGCAGTGTCTGATGCTGTTTATTTACTCTTACTGCTTCACCTGTGCTAGAATCTTGTGTTCGGAGCATTATAAACTTACTTTCCTTAAAAGTATGGTTTTGGCTTTTTTTTTTTTTCCAAACTTCAGAGGCAGGGCAGCGGATTGTGCTGGAGAATTGCCGTTGAAGATTCAGGTACTGTTTTTCTCACACTCTGGTTTTGTTTTTAGTGGGTAGATGGCTGAAAAAAGGGGAAAATGTTCTCAACAGAATCTCATTGTCTGAAAACTAAGACTGGAACGTACTTTTAAAGATTCTCACTGATAGGAGTGAAAAAAGTAGTTTACATCAGCCTTTGTTTAAAGCTTCTTTGATACTTAGTTTACTTCCATTTCTATCTCTGTATCTTTTGGGTTCTTAGTCTTATGAGCTAACTGAGTTGGAGTATAGGCACAATCCCTCCATAGGCAATAAGAATAACCAACAGCGTTTTTCTCAGAAGGCTTTCTGCACTGTCTTTCCTGTCTTGGATTTGGATTATATACTTGTTTTTGCACCTCTCTTTGAGCTGCTCTGCCAGGAGGAGAAGAAAAACCCCATCTTTCTTCCTTCTCCTTTGTATCTCATTTCCATTACAGAAGGATCTGATGGCTGCAGAAGCCACCAGTTATCCTCTGCTGTGTTGTAGGTTTCCCATGGACTGCAGTCCTTTGGGAAGACATGAGCTGGCACAGGATGCCTGTGGGCAGCAGCTCCTTTGATCCCTCTGTTCTGACATGGGTCTTCCCTGTCTGGAATGACGGTATTGGCTCCACCATGGAACTCCTCTTCCTGCTCCCAGCCTGATGTTCTCTCTGCTTTTTCTCACTCTTTTTGTTACTACCTCTTGTGCCTGTCTGGCATTTTTTACCTTGCAGTAGGTAAGCTGGGACTGTGAATTGCGGTGAAAAATTAAGACTCTACAATTCTTATAAAGATTTGTAGAGACGGTATGTTTATTTCAGCACTGGTCGCATGTAGGGGATTTTTTTCTTTTATAAAGGACATGCGTGCCCCTGAAAATGTAGGATCCTTTTTTATTACTCAAATTTACATATTCATAGAATTTTACAATAGGTTTATGCATATTCATTCTTCTGATTTCACATTACACTTACAGCTAGTTACACTTGTACTCAGTTTTTGTCAGAAAGTACAGAGAGAGCTCCTGGGTCACTGTGTGCTGTCTGTTTCAAGGTCTGAAGAGTCTTTCTTATCTCTTTAGCTTGGAAATCTGCATTCTTTCTCCTTAGCTGGGGAGCTAGTTTTGCTAGTGCTGCAGTTACCAGACTAAACAGGGTATTTTACTTATGTTAGTAAGCTCAAAGCAGCACATTTCACCTAAATCCAAATGGATTTTTACCTTGTTAAATTTTTAAATTTAAATTTAAAGATAAATTTACTCTTTCTCAACTGGTGTGTCCTGTGTGGGGCAGCCCTGGCTGTGCCTAGCAGGGGCTGACTCTGCTACTAAATCCTCACCACAAATACTCAACATAGGCACACACAGGGTTGGTTTTTTTAATATTGTTTTATGCAAATTTATTTCAAAGTTGTATGGCTGGGCAATGTGTCTATATTATAAAGGACTCTCGGAAACAACTATATTTAAATTAGGCTTTTGATATTATTTAATCTTTGATTTTTTGCTAAACATGTTAATGCTATGAGTGGGCCTGTTTTTCTTTTCTGGTGTAACTAGACAGGTGTTCCCGTGAAAGTGATACTAGAACGTGCTTCAACATCCGAAACTGAAGACACAGAAGATTTAGAGGATGTTATCCAGCAGACAGATTTGTCAAAATCATTAGATAAGACTGATGTAGCACAATATCAACAGTTACAGGTAAGAAGCATGTTCAGTGCCTTAGACTCTGTAAAGGCAAATTATATAAATTAAACCATGTTTTATTCAGATAATTGTAATTAAGCAAATAACTAGTTTTGGAGCAGGATTTCAGAATAACTTCATACAGCTGCAGATGTGTAATTTCTCTGTTACAATTTTGCATCATAGTGCACAGATATTTTGATCAGTGTTATTGCCTGTAGTATTTTCTTTCAACTGTTTCCTTTATAAAAATAATTTAGCGTTGTATCTAAGAGCTAAAATATAGAAATTACTATTGTTTAAAAATAATTACAAAAATAACTGAAAGTGTTTGAGTTCCATTTTATAATTGAGTCTCGTAATTTTTTTTCATTTGCTTTTTATTATTCCTTCTACTTCAATACTTAAACTTAGCAGTAGTGAAACAGACTATTTCTGGAAATGTCTTGATTGGGAATGTTCTCATAAAAGAACAGGGTGGGAAAAAGGTATATATCAGTGGCTCTGTAATGCTGCTGAGGTAATCTAACACTATTATAAAGTACCACCTGCAGGCAGAATAAATGAGTTAAGTGTTTCTGAAGTGTTAAGATTTTAATTCTGTTCAGAGAAACCAATGATTACTTCTGTAAATAAGATCTACAGTCAGGGTTTGCTGGTGGTTGTTAGAGCGCCACACTGGGTGAATATGCTGTTTGTATGTGTAAATATTGGACTGTATACCTGTCTTTGTGTAAGAGGAGTGAAGTTAAATTTTAACTTTCTGTAGGTTTATCAGTGCTGGGATGAGTTGTGGAAAGCAAAAGGACTGTACAAATACTGCATATTTGCAGTACTTCAATAGCTACCAGCCCTTTCAGCCAATGTACACTTTTTCTTTAGGCATTCTTCTCCCTAGAACTTTTGTTCAGGAAGATTTCAAGGGGTTTTCATGTTGCTGAAATTAATTTTATAGCAACTTTTACTATTAGTGTCCAATGTATCGATGTTGTGCTGTGTGGTGGCTTCAACACTCTTACCAAGAGCACTGTGTCTGAAATCACAGAATTCAATATGATATGCAAATTGCTCCAAAAGACTCTATGTAGAAACTACTGTGCTTGCAGAAAGCTTTTGATGTATTTATTCTTACTGTTTTGAGAGGGAAGAACATTATATTCATGTCATACAGCAGAGGCAGGCAGTGTTTTGTGCTTTGGGGAAGGGTTGTCATACTGACTGATAGGATGTCATACTGACCATACTACAGGTAACACGTTGGTGTTAGCTGTAGTACTACATGTAGGGCAGCTATAAGGAAGAGACAATTTGTGATTAATTTGAACTTTCTTGGGGAGAAACCCAGAAATTTTGGCAACCTACCCCAAAATTTTGATTTTTGTGTACTTGTAAAGGTACAGATTTTAATGACTTTCTGAATTTGAAAACCAAAATACTTTCTTAGGCCATGGTTGCTTATCAGATAGCACCAGTTAAGCAATCTGCACCTGATTCTGTGCCTCACCCATTGTTTATGTTACCTTCACACAAAGCAGGCTTCACATTATGGCACAATCAAACTATCAGGTTGGCCCCACTGAATTGTCTTTTCTCCCTCTGTCACTTAGTGCCTTCTCCTTTCTTGCTTTAATCTTCTTCTCTTCTGCTTCTTTTCACATTTATCTGATCATAAGACTGTCATTAAATGGCTGTTACTGTGCAGCAGCTTGGGAAGGGAGGTGCTTTGAGGAACTGATCTAATGGAAAAGTAGTCCAGTGTATTTGGTGGTAGCAGGCCTTTCAGTAAATGGGACAACATGTTGTGTTAGAACAACGACGGGAATGCAGAGTGGGAATAAACAGTAAGTGGTGGGAGTTTCTTAAACTGCTGCTTTGTCCAAAAAAAAAGCTCTCCAAACATCTCTTGATGTGATTGAATGACCAGACTTTCACTTAAGTATGCAAGGGTTAGAGAACTTCTCTACATCCTTCTGCAGAAAAAGGGGCTTTAAGCATACTACTTTTAATGAAACAAGTAGTACTTAGCTGTGTTTCCATAAAAAAAAATGGAAAAAAGCCTTGGCCAGTGAAAGCCTAGTATATCTGCTTAAATAAAGAATGAGAACTGATAAATACTCTCTCCTTCCGCTAGAGGGAATCAAATGTCACAGCTGGTTTTGATGAAGTATGTAGTTGAGGTAACTCCCATACTTTTAAATTTTAACTAGGGATTTATATGGTGAACTTCACCCTTAATCTAGTTATCAGGGCAACTCTTTCTACATCTCACTACTTTGTGAATTGCAAAGAAGTAGAGATTGCACTGTAACTGTTTTTTCTTTCAAAGTACGATGCAATCAAATAGAAGAACATGGCTAATCAGTTACTAAATTTTTTAAAATACAATTTTTTAAACTTCAGTTTTATACCTCTGTCTTGTGTTGAACAGACATACTACTTATGGTAATTCTGAGGGCTACCTATATTTTTGGTATTCAGTTTCATTTTAAAGTCTATCAGTGCTGTCTTTCTAGGCTGTAATATTTGAAGATTTAGTCTTGTAGCTAGCTTGGATATACATTTAACTCTCTGACATAAATTTTGGAGGTTTTTTTCGGCACAGAGACTAGGGCGTTGTGTCAACTAGTGAATTTCTTAAAAGCAAATCAAAGATTAAAATGTACATATACTTGTAATATAATGGTGAGAATTAGTTTCTTTAAACACTGGCTTTGATATTGCTTATGAGGAGATGCAACTGCAGTGTTCAGTTTTGTTATGAACTCAGCCCATAACCGTGAAATACTATGTACATCTAGAGTGTGATAAATCAAGTTTAAACATTACTGCAAAACATCTACATTTCTGTTCAAAAAATCATAATAATTTGATTACTGTCTAAGCCATTGACTCTTAACACTACAAACCAGCTATTTGAAGAAAAAGGTCAGTGCTTTCATCTTTAAAATTATTTAAAATATGTCCAAAATATAAATACTAGAGAGCTATGGTTTCTAAAGTGGAGTTCCTAGCCTACATCCTAGAAACTTCAAAATACAAATAATTATACGTATGCATCTGCACTATAAATGGAAGGGTAAGAATTCTTCAGTCTGTGATAGCTAATACTGATCTTCAAAGCTGGGTTGGGGGATTCCAGGTTACCTGTCAAGTTGTCAGTGCAGAACATTATGGTTTCTATTTGCTGTGCTGTGCTTCTATGTATGTAGAGGTTTTATAGCTCCCATTATTTCCACATGTTCAAAGGTAGATGGCAGTAAAATTGTGATATTTGTGGGTGGTTCTCCTTAGATATTTGCCCCCCACCCTATGCCTGCAGGTTAGAGATAGTGCTAAATCTGTTTTGATGCTCAAATATGAGTATGATAAAGATATTACTAGCTTTCTACTTGGAGCGTTTGCTTGGTTGATACTAGTCTAGGGATTTTAGGAGTGTGCTTCACTGGAATAGTGACAGACCCATAATCATCACTTTGAGTGGTTGTCACTAGGAGGTCTACATAGAGAGAGTTTTCTAGAACCTCCATCTTGGAATGAATTGCGAAAGTACCTTGCAGCTTACAACATCTTTGCATTTGTAGAAGGTTTATTTTTACTATGCATTCTGTTGCACACTAGTCTTCTCAGTTGATTGCTTATGTGTAATGCAGTAGTATGCACTTGAATAAGCTTTTATTAGTAAACAAACTATTTCAATACTACCCAAATCTTTGATTCTTTTTAGAACTAGTTGATACAGTGTGTACAAAATGCAGTGTCCTTTTACATATATGTGCTTGTATACAAAGTGAAAGGGAGAAGTTTTGTGTACTGTTAATTTGTATAGTCTAACCTCTGAAAAATAGAATAGCTTGATAATTTGAGCAGTTTTTACCTTTGGAACCAGAAGATTGTTAAGGTGTACAAGAACAAAAATTCTTCCTAGTTCAGATGCTGTAATTAAAGACAATAATGCTCTGCTGGGATGCAAGAAAATGTGGTATTGCAAATCCTGACTACTCTTACTGAAACAGAGATTTTAATTAAAATACAAGTTTAGGCATCCTATGAGTAAGACTAGAATATATTTATTTGGTGTTTTGGATTTGTTTTTATTGTTGTTAATGCAACACTAAACTTGGAATTGTGAAAAACTTGTTATTGAAAAACTAAGTGAAACCAATTATAAAGAGTACAATTCTTACACTTCAGAATTTTGTATTCTGACTACTGAGAGTGCAGTTCTTCAGAATTTTGTATTCTTACATCTATAATAAGGAATAAAAGAAGGAATAAAATCCTGGATAAAGAGTATAGTTGGAAAATCTAGATATGACTGTTAAAGTTTTCTTAGTAGAGCCCAATATGAGCTTTTGATGATGTAGATATATTTAGTTAAAAATCATGCTTGAAAAAGTGAAGGGGAAATAGAGAATAACATACATTCTTGATGGTTATGTCATAGACCAAAGAAACTTGGACTGTAATTTCATGTGATCTGTTGCAGTCTTACAAATCTGTTAAGTGAATCACACTTAATTCTACCTCTCTGTCTTAATATTTTGCATCGTAGATGCATCGTAGATGCAAAATATTATCCTACCACCTACTGGTAGACCTCTGTCTTGTATTTTTGAAGAAGGTATGTTTAGAATGTCATTTGCTAGCTGTTAAGTTGTTGAGGGGTTTTTTTTGTTGCATGTTGGTCTGGCATTTTGAGATAAATTTCATGATAGTTTATCTGTGTTTTGGTAGTTGGAACTGGAAGAATGCATGGAAAAACTAAAGGAAGAACAGAAAGCTAGAGTAAAGGCTGAGGAACGATTACTAGAGGTAAAGATACTTAACTATTAACGATCTTTACTTTTAAAGGAGGCACTGCTCAGAGAATGCACTTGCTTGGGGGTAATTATCAATGACCACTAATGTACTAGCTTCCAGAGTTTCAGTTCAAAGTCACGTGGATCGTTTACTGGTCTTAAGGGCAGTGATGAAATCTGTATTTAGTAATGTTTGTTCTACTGATTCTGTTCCAGAGCCTTGAACTCCAACTGAAGCTACTCTTTCAATGTGTTTTATTCGTTTTCTGAAACACTTATGATCTGGGGCATCCTAATACTTGCTTTTCTCAAGAAAGTGATTAAATCTATTTGCAGTATGTACACATGGATAGTTCTTTGTCTCCCAACTCACTTGCCATGACTTGTGCTGAAAGCTGTGTGTCACAACTGTTGTTCAATTTGGTTTATTCTGTAGCTTTGGTTTTTAAGTTTTTTTTCTGCAGGCATTAACCATATTGGATGGTTTTCTGCATGTCCGTTGTTGTGAAGTACAGTTCAGCTTTGACAAAACTGAATAACTTACCACAGTTGAATTGCGAGGTCTGTTTCCCTCTGCTGTTACTGACCTAAAAATATTCTTCTGCACGAATAAGCAGAATTTGTTGTAATATAGTTGAGTGTAAGGTAGTGTAAGCAACTGGATTTGGTCCTTACATGCGATTTGGAGGGGAGTGAAAGTGGTGATATCCTTTGAAATATGAGCAACAAGTGATACCCCACAGTACAGGGAGCAGATATCCACCAAGAACTCAGCACTTCTCAAAGACAGATTGTTGCCCTCTTGTGTGACTATCCCCATCTTCCTGTAATGTGATGTGCACCAGTGGGCTCTGCTGCCTGTCTGTTGTTTAGATCTTAAATGCTTTTTAGGCTAAACACCCTTTATAAGAAATCTTCCTCTGATGAGGCTTGTACCACGAGATGGAATAAAACAAGTAGCATTAATCTCTAAAAGTGTTTATTTTGTTGCTTATTTATTGCCTGCAGTGCACTACACAATCTATAATTTTTTTGTCCTCTCAAAAAAAAAAAAATACAAGACAGAAAGCCTGTGGTAGTACTTGATTGCATAGCTGTAGTCTTAAATGACTGAGTTAATGCTTCCCTCGAACACAAAACCTTGTATATCTTGCAGTTATCATGCAGTTTTCAGTTTCATCATCAATTTGATTAATGGTCGATGTGGAGAAAAATGGAATCATCTTAAACTTTCAGTTTTGGGATGCACAATGCAGGGCAGAGATAATAGTAGTATGCATTCCCTCGATATAGAGGGGTAAATATAAGGAGGACATTTGCCTTCATTAAAGTTTTTTTACTAGTAAAATAAATTCTTTGGTGTTAACATGTCATATAATACATGCAAGGTAAAATGATATGAAAGCTAAATTTTTCTGCTTGTACTTGATCTGTAACATCCTGTACATACTGAAGACAGTGCTAAGCCAGTGGTCTTGAGTGCCTGCAGGAATATCTATAGTAGCATGGAACTGCAGCTGTGGATAAGCAGACCTGCACAGACCTCATGTAACTGTGCCCTGAAAGTGTGTGGTACAGCCAACTCTGCATCTTGTTACATCAGTTATGATGCTGCTGTTTAGGCACACAGGTGAGGTTTGATATTTTGGGTCTTTTAAACTGAAAATGAAAGAAATTTCTTTTTTTTTTTTTTCCCTGCATAGCTGGAAATTGAAAATGCAAGATTAAGGAGTCTAAATATCTCCCTCTCCGAGGTTCTTCATGCCCAGTCAGTAACCAGCATGATTTTGGAAGATGAAGGTGTTCTAGGCAGCATTGAGAACTCTTTTCAAAAGTTTCATGCTTTTTTAGACCTCCTTAAAGGTGCTGGGTAGGTTGTCACTTTAAGTCTTGCTGTTTTTCCTGAGATCTTTCCAAAATTATTCTCACAATGAAGTATGCTGCCTGCTACCCTGCCAGATTTCTAGGTCTGTACTCTCAGAGAGCAAAGGAAAATAAATTAGCCATGTACCTATTATTTAGGCTTTTCCTAGTGGCAAAAGCATGATCTAAGTGCTGTTCATTCAGCTGAGTTCATTCATCTGTCTTTGGGAAAGGCTTTCAAGAAGCCTATTCCAAAAGAGTAGAAAGCTTCTATTAAAGCATGTTTACAGGTCTTTAGTGAATCACCTTTGGCTCTTAGCATTCCCACAATATGAAAGGCTCAAAATGCAGTTGAACTATCTTCAGAAAGTGTCCTGTTACCTTGTGCTCTCCATTCACTAATTGAAGTATGGAAATCTACATAGGATTTGTATCTCCAGCCTTTTTATTTTAAGTCTGTATTTATTGTTACTAGTAGTAGCAGTACTACTACTACTACTACCAAAGTTATTTCAGAGACTATTGATTAAAGTTTGTATTACTACTGTACCTGCAATTTGTCAGAGGATGGTTCATCCTTCCCATTTTTCAAAGAATTTTGGCTCAAACCCAATTTGTAAAGCTTGTATGACCAAGCACAGCAGTCTCATCCACAAGAAGGGAATTATATGAATATGTGTTTTAGTCTACTCTGTGTATTCAGAGAAGATCACAGAAGATTTTATTTGCCCTCCCTATCTCTCACTTCCAAATTGTAGTGATATAACTTAGGACGTAAGTGACAATGGCCTCAAGTTGTGCCAGGTGAAGTTTAGAAAGGACATTAGAAAAAATGTCTTCTCTGAAAGCATGGTCAGACATTGGAACAGGCTGCCCAGGAGCATGGTGAAATGGCCACCCTGTCCAGAAAACATCTGGACACTTAGGGACATGGTTTAGGGATGAACCTAGCAGTGTTAGATTAATGGCCGGACTTGATTATATTAAGAGGTCTTTTTCAACCTTAATGATTCCATGATTCAATGATTCTAACTTAACTGTAAAGTTCACCCTGAGGCTGTATTTTAATTTTTGCGACAATTGGTTTGTAGAGTTGCCATTACTACAGGAATTTCAAACTTCTCAGGAAGGGAAAAATGCATTTTCACCACATGAAAAAAATTTCTTTATATGGGCCCTGTGCCTGTTCATAGTAATAAGGAGCTGTACTGAACATTACAGAATCCAAATCATGAAGAATGCTCTTCTCAGTAAGCTTCTATATATCATATGCCATGGTATCAGTTAATGACTGCAACTTTCCACTTTTTACTGAGGCTTAAAACCCACATGTGATTGGTTGGGCCATCTTACAAGCTGTCAGGTGACCCAACATAATTGTATTTGTGGAGCTTGTCATTGAAATGTTAAGAGATTATGCTATTTGTGCACCAATTCCTTTTTGAATGACACAGTTTTAATCTTTGTTCTGCCTGACATGGAATCTCATTGCCAGTATTCTGCTTTGAGTTCAGTGCTGACTAGGAGAGCTTCATTCTCAGCCTTGTAACACTTGTTTTGAATTTGCGGGCTAATTTGTGCAAAGACAAGAAAATACCTTCAGTTCCTTTTTTTTTTTTTCTTAGTTAAGATACTCTGAGCTTCACATAAAGTAATAGAAAGCTATGTTCAAAGCTTTAACAGATTCTACTTCTGTTTTTGAATGTTTAGTCTTTCAAAGAGTAAGAATAGTTTGTGTGATTTTCTACTAAATGTATATTTTACAGGCTTGGACAACTTGCTGTATTAGCTGGGATAGACCAATCAGATTTTGGTATTTTGGGGCATCCACAAATTAATGCTACTCTCAGTAAGCCTGTGAACATGGTAAAGGAGAAGTCTTTTGAAGAAGAAAGACAGGAACATACTGAGAACAACAAAGTAAGTCTTTATAAGGAATGCTAGAGGCAATTCTACTTTATACTCTTTAATGTACTTTTCAGCTGTTAATCCCCCTCTGATTCATGAAGTTATTACTGCAACCCTTTGCTGTAGCTGCATTTATACATATCATAATAATGTAAGCTTTTAAAGTGTTTAGCACTCAGAGCACAAACTGCAGTATTTTGTAACCTATTAAACTTTGGTGGTAATTCTGTTGTTTCCTAGTCTGAAATAGGAAGTTCCAGTAGTGGAATGCATCCATTCAAATTGGAAAATACCATTATAAGGTTTTTTAGAAACATTTAATAATGAAGTATAGTGTTTTTAAGAACACTGGTCTTACAGGAGAGGCTATACAATGTACCTTCTGAAAATTGTGAATTATCTGGTAAGTAATTATAGTGTATATGTCCAGTCCTGATAGATTTCTCTGTGGCCATAACATGAGCTTCAGGCAAATACAAATTTGTAGTATTTGTAAATATTGCATAAGGTTTTATGTCCTACTCTGTGAATTAATAGTAAACCTTGAGGATTTTTCAAAGAAGATATTAAAATTCCTGTAACAAAGAAGAAAAACCAAGGCTTTTTTAAAGGCCGTTAAAAATTTAGATACTGGAGGCCTGTAGCTATGTCTAAGTTGAATAAAATGGTCATACCAAGAATCAGTCTGCATTCCAGTGTGTTTCTTATATCCAAAGTCTTTCACTCTTAACTGCTTTAATTTCCTCAAGAACACATGAGGTCCTTAAATATAATGTTAAAAATCTGGGGGTTGTTTTAACAGTGTGGAGAGAATTTCCAGTTTTGCAGTTTGAAAACTCTCATTCTTACCTCCCAATATCGGTGATCAGTTTGGGTTCTTGTAGCAGCTAGGTGTTGTGGTATAGACTGTTGAGACTACACTTCTGTGAATTGCTAGTAAACATAAGGAATTGCAGGTGTTTTGGGATGATAGATGTGTTTAAGTTTTGTCTGCTTTGTGTAACTAGCACATCTCTGGTATAAATGTCAAGCTAGATGTGAAACTGTCATGTGCCTACTCTGTGTCATTATCAACCTAGCAATCTTCAGAAATCTGTTTTGAAAGGTTATAAAGATTGTTCAATTGCTATTACTCTGCATCTTACCTACATTAGGTAAAGTCTGTATTTTGCTCTGCAGACTCCAGTATATATGGCAGTTGCAAAACTGGCTTTTCTTTTTTTTTTTTTTCCTCTAGTTGCTTTTTTTTCATTGGAATCTTTTGTTTCAGAGCAGAGCTGGGGACATCCAACTTCCTCTTCCTGGCACATTTCAATCCCAGATGGTTGTGAATAATGCCTTTTCATCACTTAGAGAAATAAGCGAACTTCAGGCTGCTGGACAGCAGCATCAGCCAGGTTTGTGGAAGGAAAATGAAGCTCAAATAATTCACCAAAATAAAGAGAATAAGACTCGAAGTAGTACTCCAGTATTATCTGAGTGGAGAGTCAAACAAAATGAACAAGCAAAAGGACATCACTCAGCAAGGCAGTTGGCTACCAGTCTGCATTCATTTGCTGATTCCAGTGTACAAAGCAAAAGTGATGATAGCAGAATATCCAATGGTATTCCTGGTGAAAAAAGCAAAAATAATTCCTCCTCTAAGAAACACATCCTTGTAGCAAATGAAACTGCAACTCCAAGTAACGGAGTGAGAGGAGACAAAAGTAGACTGCAGGTAGTACATGTTAGCTCTGGAACTGATACTGTAGGATCTGTCTCTGAAATACAGGAAAGTATACCAAGTGTTACCAGCATTTGAAGTTGTTCTAAAATGTTTGCACTGTTCTTTAGACTTGCAAGATTATGTCTTGGATGTCTCAGTATAATTAGTGAATTTTTGTAAAGTTTTGTAGACTTTGACTTTTTAGAGCATTGCATACTGCTCAGTATTCCTGTTTTGTGTTTGCATTCTTTGTCACTAGATTTTTAGTTTTGAAAACATGTGATACACCTAAAATGGTACCCATGAGTTTGTACTACACATGAGGGACTCGACATACAGATTTCATTATCACAGATTTTTGAGCTAATAAAGTTAATTTGATTACAGTTTTTTCCTAGTGTTTATTTTCAGTGTATTCCAGTGGGAGTGCAGAAGTGGTTTTGGGGCAAACATCAATTCCTGCATAACAGTGTGTGGCTATGACATTCTGAAAATTAGTGGAAGTTTCAGAGTCAAAAATGAGCTTAGAAATATTGCTATAGGAAACCTTTAAGTACAACCATCATTACTGCTATGACTGCAGATTATAGAATAGCACATGTTGGAAGGGGCCTCTGGAGGATGTATAGTCTAACTCAGATTGCTCTCAGGACCTAGAGAAATGTGAGAATGTAAAACTAAGGAAATTACCATTGTTTTAAAACTCCTGCGCTTTAGCCCTGGCATCTTATTCTTGTCCTTGTGCACAGGCAGCTGGTTTGCAGCTTCTGAACTAGAATATACTAATTATGTACAGGAACTAGGCAGAATGATTTAGCCTGAACTGGGAGAAAAAACAGCCCGTAACTATTTTTTACTCAGTCATCTGCTATGTGATTTCTGGAACACATAGGATCTGTAGAAATTCCTGACTCCAGTTGCTTGCCAAATATGAAAAAACTCATGAATCTTCAAATTCAATCCTACAGAGCAAATAGCACAAGATTGCCCTAGCTATTGCAATATTGCACAAGTAATTGCACAATGAAAGTATGTTCTTTGTACAGACTTTGTCACTTCAGAATATTAGAAGGTAATATATTAATCTGTTATTTTTTACATATTTTCCCAACTGCTTGTCTAATTTTTCAGTTATTCTTTGTGATTTTGGTCTGACTAAACGATTATGTGCAATCTATATATTCAGCAGTAAAAAGCTACCTATTCCCTTTTTTAAATCTAAAATTCTAATCACTGAGAAATGCTGGATAAAACTATAAATTCAGAAGTGTTTTATTTCTAAGGTTAGGAGTTAGGAATCTGTTACTTGTCCCTAAAAGTACCATGAAGAACTTAGAGCAATTTATATATTACATGCCCAAAAGCAGGTGATATTTAATACCTTTCATGTTAAATACTTGCTTTTCAGAATTTGCATTTAGAGTATGAATTAAAATAGTCTTTTAAAGCAGAATTGACCAGGCAGTTTGCAATTTAAATGGACATACTTTTTTTCAGTGGATTACTACTTAACCTTTTTTTTCCTGTTGAAGAATCCTTCATGTTTCTGATTTATGTTACTGGCGCTATGGTATTGCACTCTTACTGTGGTGCATACTTTATGTATAGTTGGATCTGAAATTGGCAAAGACACTAGATTGAAGCTACTAGGGGACAAGTATTCTTTTTGAGGCTATCATGAATACATCAGAACTTCCAAGGTTTTTTCTAACAATTAAAAACTTGTTTACAAAAAGTATTTTACACATATAAACATATATATTTTATATATATTTAACAGTAAAGTATTCTAATAAAAAGTAAAAATATTTTTATTTTAAATTATTGGGAAACCATTTTCTACCCTGAGTTTGAATAGAAAGTTTCATTCTCTTGCTATTAGTTAATGCTTTACATAATTGTCTGTGTTCTTGTTTGACCTAAAGGCCTGAAATCAATAGGCCAGCTATTTGCTAGAGAACATGTTACTGGTTACTCATAAAGCTCAGTAATTTTTTCTCTTTTCACTTAGTCTTCCCAAGACCTACTCTTCACTGTTCAGGACTTTGATCTCTGAAAAACAAAATAGCCCCAAAACGTCGTTTGAACCACTGAAGTGTAAGGTTTCACCAAAATTTGCTCATCTCACTAGTTTGCTGGACCAGACACCCCAGCTGCCTCCTGAAACGCTTGCCAGGTTGCTATGTAGTCAGCATTATTTGTCTTAAAATAATGACGTCCATTTGTGGTACCAGACAGCTAACTCATGTACACGTGCTTTCCTTGAGTGAGCTGGTTCTTTTCCAGAATAGTTGATCAAGGTTTTGCTGCCCAGCATAACATGAAGTCACAATGAACCTAATAAAAGTTCACTGAAAACTATGAAAAATTATTTACACTTTTTCTTTTAATCTGTCTTGTTTTTTCAGTTATGCATCATAGTAAATATGTAGTAAATATATAGTAATAGCTCTTTTGCTTTTGTGTTAATTATGCAAATCCAGGTTCATCTGCAGAGACTGATTTGTGGCACATGAAGGGTCAAATTCTCTGTCAAATGGTATAAGTTAGGAGCATTCCTGGAAATCACGGTTTTGAAAGCTTATATTGGGTGAACTATGAATATTGGTATGACTCCATGATGGAATGCATGGTCTTTGATGTAATTAAAACATGAAATCATAATAGCTGCTAGTAAAATACTAAAATAGGAGAAATCTTAATCCAATACAAACAAAACTATAATGTGACCTTTACTATTTCTCTTTATTCTTTCTGTCTGCAAAAGCATATGATCCCTTGTCCGCAGCAAAAATTTCACATTTATACATTCTTTCCAATTTTATATATTTCTCATCAATGCACAGCATGAAGAGAGTTTTCTAAAGCTTCTGGGTGACAAGGCTTCTAGTGGAGTTGTCCTCGGATCTTGTGGGAGCTGCTATTTTTGACCCTTCTGGTCAGGATGAGACTTCTGTGAACTGAAAGCTCCAATACCTGGTATTTCCACCAGTGCTCTGAGCTGATAGCAGCACTAACTCTTGCCTTGTTTCTATTTTCGTGTTTTAGCTCTTTGTGCCAGCATTTGAAGTTTTAATTTCCCTTATGGTTTGTGCCACACTAATTAGGATTCAAGACTGATCCTGGCGGGATGTTGAAGCACTTTTTGTAGTAGTGGGCAGGCTTCCTGATCTGAATCCCTAACCTACACTATTTCTGACTGCTTATGCTACCCCTTACTATCTTGGAGACCATTTTCCTAGCCAGACTGGAGTTTTAAGTTGCCTCTCTGGGCCTACACAGGTGCTTTAGATTTAATACTGGAAAAAGCCCATATGAGAAGCCTGTATCTTTTGATCTTATTTCTACTTGAGACACTAGTAAAAATAATTACATTTTTAGTCACATCTGTGTTGTTACTAAGCATTTCAGTAGCGGTTTCCATTTAATTATAACTGAGAAGTAACATAGTTGTTCTGGGTATTGTAGTGTGAGACATACTTTAAAAGTACTTTGGTGTTTTGAATATAATGTATCCAGCCTGTGTTGTCTTTGAAGTTTGCTATTTATTATCCCTTAAAAACTGTGGAGGTTTCTGGTGTCTGAAAGCAATTTTGATAGATTTTTCTGAAGCTGTAGCTCTCATTGAAATGAAAGTTATCTTTGCTTTAACACCAATGTTTCTGTTTACAATTTTTTAAACAAAATAACTTCCTTAAGATGAAACTCTTTCAACTAAATACAAGATCATTTACCAGATGTAAATTCTTTTTGTGGTTCCAGGTATCACCTGGCTTGACAGGAAAAGGAACAAATTCATGTAGTCAGTATTTCTTCAGTGAAATAATTGGTAATGATGTATTTTATAAACATCTCAGAATTCAGAAAATAACAGACATTGATGCTTGCAGTTTTCTCTACAGATGGTTAATATTGATGATTAGCTTGGGGAACACCCATGAGATTAAAATAGGGCCAGAGTTACAGGAAAGACTGGGTAATCTAATGTGTTCAAGAGCTGTGCTTTATACAGCTGCATATGAGAATTGTGAATCAATCTTGCCAAAGATACTTGGAAAATACGGGACTCTGTGATGCCCATCTGTTTTCAATCACACTTCATGGCTTGCTTTGTCAAAATTGGTTTACTGCTACTGCCTTTAAAATAACTTTGAAAACTGACTTGGGCAGAATCAACAATCAGAAAATGGAATGAGCTAAAGTCTCTTTCAGTTACAACAGTTCAGTTGTACTACCTTTGTGTTTTCAATGAACCAAGATACCTTCCATAGATACCTGTGGGAGGAATGTTTAGTATACAGGGATATTAGCCTAGGATTTGGCAAACCTCAAGGCAAGTCCAAGCTACGCTGTCCATTACGTAAAGGTGATAAAGTTTCACAGCTCTCCTGTTTTTACTCTCTTTGATGAAATTCAAATAGCAATTTGCCTGCAACAGACTTTTTGGGGAAACTGCACAACATACAGACACTTGTTGGCTTACAGAAGGCAGGAATCCTCCTCCTCTACAAGGTAAGTATTTCACACAAAATATTAGAAGATCTGTGTACTGTAAACCCATCTCTATCAAGATGAATCACAGACTCACAGAAACGGTCTGGTTGGATACAGTGGGTTATCTCCAGCTTCACAGCTTTATCAGGGATGTACTAGAATACATTGCACAGGATTGTACCTGGGTGGTTCTTAAGTGTCTCCAGCAAGGGAGACTCCACAACCTCTCTGGGCAACGTGTTCAAAATTCACTGTAACTGTGGGTCGTCGCTGCTTTTAAGTTCTTACGCATTCACGCAGACTGCTTTTGGAACAAGCATCCCAGCGCTGCTGCAGCAACCGTGTGGGGGGAAAGCACAGGCAGGAAGTTACAGTATGACGTGCATTCACCGTGTGTGTGTGTGTGTGTGTGTGTGTGTGTGTGTGTGTGTATGTGTGCGCGCGCGTGCGTGTACGTGTTTCTCCGTGGCTGTGTTTCTCAGTGGCTGTGTTTCTCCGTGGCTGTGTTTCTCCGTGGCTGTGTTTCTCAGTGGCTGTGTTTCTCTGTGGCTGTGTTTCTCAGTGGCTGTGTTTCTCAGTGGCTGTGTTTCTCAGTGGCTGTGTTTCTCAGTGGCTGTGTTTCTCAGTGGCTGTGTTTCTCTGTGGCTGTGTTTCTCCGTGGCTGTGTTTCTCTGTGGCTGTGTTTCTCCGTGGCTGTGTTTCTCCGTGGCTGTGTTTCTCAGTGGCTGTGTTTCTCTGTGGCTGTGTTTCTCAGTGGCTGTGTTTCTCTGTGGCTGTGTTTCTCCGTGGCTGTGTTTCTCTGTGGCTGTGTTTCTCAGTGGCTGTGTTTCTCAGTGGCTGTGTTTCTCAGTGGCTGTGTTTCTCTGTGGCTGTGTGTCTGTGTGCCCTCACGCCCATCCAGCGCGGGCGGCTCGTGCGCGCTGCACCCGCCAGGGCTCGCTGCGCTGCCCGCGCGGGGCGCGCCACTGTGGGGACCCCGCGGAGCGCCGCGGCCGCCCGGCCCTCCCCTCACACCGCCCGCCCCTCACACCGCCTCCCCGCGGCAGCGCTGCCAATGGGTGGCCGGGACAGGGGTGGAAAGTGCCGGGCCCCGGCGGCCGCGGGTTTATAGCGGAGGGGTTGGCGGCGCGGCCGCCGCCGGAGGAGCAGGAGTAGGCAGCATGGCAGCGACGGAGGGCGGGCGGCAGGTTGCGAACTTCGGCGCCGGGCCGGCGAAGCTGCCGCGCTCCGTGAGTAGGGGCCGGGCCGGGGCACGGTGGGGCTGGGTGTCCTCGTCCCCCCGCCTCCCCGCGGGGCTCCGGCTGTAGAAGCGAGGGATAGGGAAACTCTAATAAATCGTAATTACAGGAGTTTACCCGCACAGCGCCGAAACCTCTTGTCTTCCCCTCTTCCCCCCTTCTCCGACGAACTGCCCTGATAAGCTCGGATTTTTGCAGATTTTTGCAAAGGAGCTCGAGTGTGGTTCTTCGAATACACTCTAGGATTTTTTTTTTTTTTTTTTTTTTTTTTTTTTTTTTTTTTTTTTTGGTGCTTGATGCACTAGTGGTACCAGCACCTATATCGTTAGTTTTGGGATGGGAAGTAGGACCTAAGCGCACAAAGATAGCTCTGTGGAGTGTGAGATTTGTCAGTTGATAAATAGCATGGTAATTCCCTGAGACGCCTTTTTATAAGAAGTTACAGTGAATGTGGTGTACACTCAACCCTCTGGAAAGTTGCATCAGCAGCCGTGGATTATCCAGTTACATATGGAGAGGGGTGGCTTCTGCCGAACTGTATGTGCCTGACTTTCTGTTTAAGGGCTATCTACTGTGGAATTTTTGTTGTTGTTCTTCTTTTCTTAGTATCCTTCATAGTTTGTGGTATTCATAGTATTCTTCGTTATTTTGTGTTACTTCTTAAAAAAATTCTTTAGATAAACAGATTTGCTGCAGAGCAACTTTCTTGTTTTTATTTGTTTGGGTTTCTTTCCCCTCCCATCTCTTTTCTCGAGGAAATGTCCTTTGTGGGCAAGGTTGCAAAAGAATTTGTTGCAAAGAAATTTGTTCTGTGTCGAGCTCTAGATTCCAAAGGGGCTCTCATAGGCACTGCCTTCACTCCCAGTTCTCTGACAGAGATGGTTAAAAACTGGATTTAAGTTTTGAGGAGTGCAGGTGAGCACAGCTGAGCTTTCTATTATTAATCTGTTTGCCCTCTTGAGAATGCAGTGCTCTTATGTAGACTGCTGTATCACCTTGATGGTTTGTTTCTCTTGATTGTGGGGTGATGCTGCCCATGAAGCACACAGACTCAGTAAAGCAAGAAGATGGAGCAATTAATAGATTATAATGTGTGTCATAGATGTCTGTTGAGGCATGTGCAGATTTTCAGATAAAGAATGTTACTGAAAGAATTGGATTTTATGAAGCAGTTTAACAAGCACTACTCTAACAGTCTGTGTGTTCTCCCTTACTTTATTTGCCTCCTTCTCTGTCATGGATAAGTTTGCTTGTAAAATGTGGTGGTTAGAATTTCACAATCTTTTAGTTGACCTTTTGGTAGCCAGCTGTTACAGTTGACAGGCCATGCAGATACCCGGCCAGCAAGGTAGATTTCTTATTCCTGAAACTGCCTAGAGTGTGCAGTTCCTTGTCAGATGCTAGGGTGCACGTGTGCAGCATTTGTTTGGTTCTAGTGGGGCACCCTCTTCTCCTGCTTCCTTTAGGAGCAGTCAACACTGTTTTGGCTCTCAGACAAGAATTTACCAAAATCAGAAGCTGCAGATCCAGTGGTTAGAATCTCATGCTACTTCGTTCATACTTAGGGGAGAAGGCAAAAAAAAAAAAAAAAAAAAAAAGATGGTTGAAGCACTACTTGGCTGGTGACCTGTTTTTTTGGTTGTCTCAAAATTTTGCTTAATTTCTTTCTTAACTCTCAATAAGATAGAGGCTCATCTTCAAAAGGTGTGGAACTTCATTTTGTGAAACCAGTCATTGTCATGTTGGCTCAATTCAAGATATCCGATTCCCCAAGCTGATCTTTCTGGTTATATTTTCTTCAATACTTTGGTTGTCCTATTTGCACAAGTCAAGTGAAAGGACACAGGATGGAGTGGTGGGAGTGGGTATTTAGGATGCTTGCTTAGAAAGAGTATATGTGCAAACATTAGATGTTCTGTAAAGGTTAAGAGTTCCATTCAACTCCTAGAAATCATTCAGAAATCTGGAAATGTAGCATTTGAAATAATAACTTATAACATGGTCTCCACAACAAGCATATTATTTAAGTTTACTATCTTATGAAAAGTCTTAAGTTTCTAGGTACAGAAAAATTGTATTGATAACTGTAGTTCTGTTAATCTCACTTGACAAGTGTCAACTTATTGCAATATGGGGCAGCTGGCATAGGCATGATGTATCAGAGACTCCAGATAGTGGAAAATTCCCTTAATTTATTTCTGGATTTTTTTTCTTCTGATAGGTATTATTAGAAGCACAGAAAGAATTGGTAGACTACAAAGGACTTGGTATAAGTGTCCTTGGTAAGACTTAAAAAATCTACATTTTTCATTATTTTGTTGTTTAACTGAATTGTTTAATAAGACTTTCTGATCTTTGTATTTTGGCTCCATTTCTAATACCTGTGTGTCTGTACAGATGTGTATGGATACCATATAGATGTATAGCATCCTTCCCATTAGGAAGGCAGTGCTCTCCTGCTGGCTGGCTTTTCAGCCCCAGTTGCACAAAAGACTTATGCATCAAGACAGTGAGCATTTTATTAGTTGCTAAAAGTAGAATATGCAGCTGTCTCCGCACAATTCAGATTAATGTTTAAACTGTACACTTACACATGGAAGACAGCCTATGGATTTTAAAGGAATTACTGTGTAATTGTCCTTAATGTTTAATTAGCTTTACTGTGTGAAGAAGCCTTGCTAAAGGTAAGAGAACAAAACCTGTACTTTTCCTGTACTTTGTTATATACTTATTACAGCATTAGCAGCAGAGAAGGTTCTTGGCATGGGGAAGAATGAAACCTTTCTAGAGAATATTTTTTTTACCCACAAATGTGGTTGTTCCTAGTGGTAATAAGGCCATGTGGGTGCCAAATGTCAATGAACAGTATTTGCCTGTATCTGGACAAGATTGCAGGTATAAGTCTTCCGTGGGTATTTAGGAGTATTTATGTACTTAAACTGGGAATGACAACCTTCAGGCATTTTGGGTCTGTACTGTAAAAGGTTTAAAGTTTAACACAATTTTAAAGCCAAATTCATGTATGACCATCTTGTTTCATATTATTTCTTCTCTCTGTTCCACCTAAGAAATGAGCCATCGGTCTTCAGATTTCACAAAAATTCTAAATACAACTGAAAATCTCATGCGTGAATTGCTGTAAGTGAATTACTTTCTGCTTATTTTTATGTTATGCGTGTGCTAATTGCATCAGTAATGTCTAATGTGGAGACTTTTTCTTGAAAGGACCTCTTTGGTGGTGTTTTTCATGCATAGGTATTGTGTATTGTAGAGTAATAACCTTGAGAAAGACACTGATCTTCTTATGTGTAAGTTTGATGCTTGTATTTTTGAATGTGGCAATGGATTCTTATTAGGTTAAGATGATTTTTATATGTCTAGCTGAGTTTTTTTGAAATTTTGATTTGTGTCGCCTTCATAGAATTAATGAAGGACATGAACTAAAATAAATAAATGCAAACAATAAAAATCAGTTCTCTATGGGGGAGATCTACACATTGTCCTTAAGTTCTATTTTATTAACAAAATCTCTGTGGATCAATGTTAGAATCACCGAGCAAGAGCCCTTTTCCTATTTGTAGAATGACACATTTTAAAAAAACTGAAATAAATATATAATGGATTAGAATTACTGTTCTCATGTACTAATGTTGGCCATTTAACACAAATGCTTGACCCTCAGTCCAACCAGAATCATTGACAAAGGG
Source organism: Vidua chalybeata (assembly GCF_026979565.1). Lineage (NCBI taxonomy): Eukaryota > Metazoa > Chordata > Aves > Passeriformes > Viduidae > Vidua > Vidua chalybeata. The sequence continues at coordinate 15,371,627 of NC_071570.1, read as the reverse complement.
ATTTCAGTGAATAATTTGAATATGTAACTTTTGTGATTGTATGAGACGCTTCTTATTGCACTTGCTTTGCGTGTATACTTTACTGTACTGTTGCACTTTCAAATTTAAGGGTCTCAAAGCTGAGTGCTACTGTAAGCACTTTGGTAACTTCATGACAGAAGAGTCATGAAGCTACCAATACATAAAATTAAAAGTCAGTATTAATTGTCTCTCAAGTCTTTGTGTACACTTACTCAGGAGTGAGTTTGTTTCATGCAGTGTCAGGGTTGGGGAGAAGAAGCTTTTTTCCAGCAAATTTTTATCCCTAAAATTCATAGCAGTTACTCTTAAATATTTAAGCTGTTTCTCAAGACCAGTGCTGAGGTAAGTTAGTGGGACTTGATCTAACCTCTAGGCAAAGAGTCTTCTAAAATGACAGCATTCTTCCTCAGTCACAGTTAAATGCATAATATCAAGATGTATGCATCCTGTGTCACCTGGGAATAACATAAATGGTTATTTCTTTTATGCAGAAATATACCAGACAACTACAAAGTTATTTTCCTTCAAGGAGGTGGATCTGCTCAGTTCAGTGCAGTCCCGCTTAACCTTATTGGTTTAAAGGAGGGAAGACAGGCAGATTATGTCGTTACTGGAGGCTGGTCGGCAAAAGCAGCTAAAGAAGCAGAGAAGTATGCCAAAGTAAATATTGTTCATCCCAAACTAGGAAGCTATACAAGTAAGTTGATGATTGCATCTCTCCCTGTGAATGCTTAGCTTTTTAACTTGCTCTAAAAATGGATCCAATGTAGCTATTGGGCTGTTGAATGTTAACTAGAGTTGACTGCCCAGCACTTGAAAGAATGTTTGCCACGCTCCTCCTTGTTCAGCACTGGGAGATATATTAAATGGCTTAACAGTTTCCACCAGAAAAAAATGCTGAAATGGGGCTGAACAGATGCCAGAAAATAAGTGGCAAGACAAAAGTGTCTATGTAGGGAAATTGTCTGGACTCTCTCAGGTATTTTTAATATTTAACTGAGTTCTTAAGCTATTCACAGGGATATTGAGGGATATAGTGATATATTTTGATTTAATGTACACTCGGTAATAAGATTGCTCTAAAATTCAGAAGCAGGTCTGAGATTTTAACCTTGTTGACCCAGGATATGGGAGACCTGAATTCTGTTACCTGCTTTTAAGGATTCCTAAATCATTCTTTCCCACCAATGTGTCACAGAATATACATAAATAATTCTTGGAGCAGGAATACATGAGATCTAGTTTCTATTCTTGCTGCTTTTGCTTGCTTTTCTTCCCTCTGGTCCAAATTACAACACTTGAACTAAAAAGAGTGGCAACAAGACAAAGAATATCCCCATACAAGTTAGCGTATTAACTGGCAATTAAGGCACTAACTTGGAAAGTAAGTTTATATTCTGTAAGGCACAGGAAGGAATTGAACCTACAGCTTCCCAGTCTGGGGGAGTGTAATTCACCATTTCATAGCTGTAGATAAGAGGAGAGCCAGTAAATAATGATGGAGTCAATGGTACCATCTCCCACCCTTCCCTCCACCTCCTGTCAGGTCCTGGAGGAGAAAAGAAAGGGAGAGCAACAATTTGTTCTATGCCAAACCTGTTCTGTGCTGTCAGGACATGCCTGTATATTGCCTGTTGACAGAGGAGATCTTAGTTTTGTAAATCAGTTGCAAAGCTTAAAATGGGAGAAAGGTGGGTGACCTTGTGTTTGTTCAGCTTGGGCAAGACTTAAATGCCTCTGGGATTGCACAGAAACAGAGTTTTAGAGAACTTTGCCAGTGAGAATTTGGATGTTTCAGTGGTTCCAAAGGCAGCAGGAAGATTCTTGGACTCAGTGTCTGAATTCCTCTGAAATGCTGTTATGAACCCCTAGGACAGTAGTTTGTAGTCTGCTATTGCAAATAGGAGGAAAATAATTTGAAGAATAAGGGGTGAAAATCAAAAGGTTTTGCAAACTTAATGATGGCTCACCCGAGAATTTTCAGAATGCACTGGTGTATTGGCTTTGTAGATACATTATCTTCCTGATAACAACATGATTAATAGTCTATATGGCAAAATTATTCTTGGTTTGCGCTTAAGTTTCATGTTCAGGTAAAACTGCATGCCAAGAAAATTACTTGTCTCCAGTGACCTCTGGGTTTCTTTTTTGGCTCTTAGGCATTCCTGACCCAAGCACTTGGAATCTTAATCCGGATGCATCTTATGTGTATTACTGTGCTAATGAAACTGTTCATGGTGTGGAGTTTGACTTTGTACCTGATGTCAAAGGAGCAGTCTTGGTTTGTGATATGTCGTCAAACTTCCTGTCCAAACCTGTGGATGTTTCCAAGGTAAACAATTGGACACAGTGAACCGCACAAAGCATTTTCAAAATTTAATGCATATAGTGAAGCACTTTGAAATGTCTGGATAGCTAGAGATGTTGAGCAGTGAAATTAAGAAAGTTGTGTTTTGTTAATTGAATATCTGATGATAGATAGAAGTGTTGAAATTTCAGGTTTGCGATTTCAATGTCTCTTTTCCTTTTTCTTGTACAAACATACTGAACTATGCTGAAATTGTTCGTGTTAATAGCTGCCCAAGATTATTATTGTCTGGTCTTCACTGATTAAGAAAATACCTGCTAAGAGAAAATAACAGATAAATGTCTTCTAAATAATATTTAGTCTGTAGATAGTGTACGGCTACAGCAGAGTACTGTTAATAAGTTTTTTTAATCCTGCCTCTTACATGAAAAATCTGTAATCTCTTTTAAGCTCCTAAAGCTTCCTCTGCCTCACGATTATGGTGTCTGTTTCACAGATAGTACAAAGGCAGAACATAGGCAGTTACTATGTTTGTAAAGTATACTGTGAAAAGAAGTGTTACTGACTAGTGAAATAGTGTGTGTCACCTTTCTTACCTGTGTGTAGCAAAATGGAGTAGTTGTTAATGCATTCAACTTCGCCTTTCCTATCTGCCTCTTTTTACAGGTGGATTTTATGATGATTGTTCTGAAATGCTAGATGAGTTGAAAATACTGTGAATTGTGTAGGAATTTGTTTTTAGTAAAATTGCCTGGAGTAGTGTGAAATTGCAACAGGCTGTCTTGAGAATTTTTTGCAGCTATTAAATATACATTTAGCAAACTTGTAAAATTTGTTGTGATTATCTTCTTCAGCTAAGTAGCCGTAGGTGCACTTTGAAATCAGAACTTCTGCTAACTCTTCTTTTAACCTACAACTTGCTAATTTTCAACACATTCTCTGTTCTGTTCAGCTGATTAGTATGCCTGGGATATTACTCAGTAATAAGATCTACAAGTGAATGCATGTACCAAGTTCTTTTCTTCTTCCTTTTAAAGTTTGGTGTGATTTTTGCTGGTGCTCAGAAGAATGTTGGCTGTGCTGGAGTTACTGTTGTAATAGTACGTGAGGACTTGCTGGGATTTGCAGTGAAGGAATGCCCTGTTGTACTGGATTACAAAACACAGGCAGCAAATAGCTCATTGTATAACACTCCACCATGCTACAGGTAACTCACCCTGCTATGTGATATCCCTTACTCAGAAAGCTGCCGCACTGCCATCTGCTGCTCTTATCTAGAAAAGCTTCCAAAGTTGTGTATTTGCCCTCAAGCCACTGACACCTTGGAGTGTTTCACGTGATTCCTGTGAGAACATGGGAAGTGTTCCAGCCGTGTGACTAGTAGGCATTGCATTGCCTGGTGTGACTCACCCATAGAGGATGTAGCCTTTTTCAGAGTAAATATTACATGTCATAGCTCCATTGTAGAAGTTTCAGGATGCAGTTCTGATTTACATGAGCACAGCTCTAGTCAATTCAGTGGTGATGCTTCTCTTACTGTAAGGATGTAATCTGGCACTAAGACTTGCTTCTTGAGTTTAAATACTAAGTTTAATTTCTTCCTGACGTTGTTCTCAGCATTTGAACCTCCAGATCCTCACTGACTTTCTTTATTAGAAAATGGTAAATAATATTGTGATTAAAGTTTTAAATAATATATTACAAGAATATGTATTCTTTTAATCTTTAAAAATATTTATTGTTCTTTCTACATCTTTCACTACTGTTGGTTTTGAAATGAAACTGTAGAAGAATTTTTTAAAAGGCATTTTAGTAGTTGCTTTGCTTTTACTCTCTTACAGAGTTTTGCATAATTCTTTGACTGCCACAGTGTTTGGAATCCAAAGATAAAATTGATCTAGCTTTATAAACATTGCTAGCAATCAAAATCATAACATTGCCATGTTCCTGATGATTTTATTATGCAAGAAGCAGATCAGACTACAGCTTACTTTTTAAAAATTGCTATCTTGTAGCTTCTGATAATTAGTGAAATGGTGCTTTACCACTAGCATATTTAGCTGTTGAGCTAGTAGTATCTACTCATTCTTATCCTGAAGAATTTTTATACCAGCATCCACTGAAATGATTATTAATAAAAAAAAAAATCTTCAATCTAGTTATCATTTCTTCTGAGAAGCTTTTAAAATTACTTTGAAAAATAAAGATTTCCTTTTCAGAATAATTTCATAATGGAATTTTATACTGATATTTAGTCTCAACTCCTATAGCTTGTTTGTATGTTCCAGGATTGCAAAGTTAGGTTGCCTAATGATCTCCAACACACATTAAATGAACTGTACAGGCCCAAAGTTCAGTGATTTAGTATAAACCCTATAACTTAATTCCATCATTACAATTAGTATCACTTCAAATTTTACTGAATTTAAGTATCTCTGAATCTGCTGATTGTCACTGCAGTGTACTATTGCCATGACATAGGAGCAGCTATCTTTGTCAACAAAACAGTAAATCTTATGAACATTGGTTTATGCTGCATTTTACAGTGCAGAACTTGTTCCCCCAAGTTGTGTGCATACTGTACAGTATGTAGTGCTGTAATTACACATTCTTACTGGCAGCCTGTCTGCCCTGTTGGCTGGGTACACCCAGTAAGAATTAGCTATTCAATGTTTCCAGATTTTGGTCTGCTCAATGTAGCTTTGTAATATAGGCAGGATGTATGTCTTTTCCAGTGCTTGATGAAACCTCTGTTTGATGATCGATTATTTGCCTGACTGCCAAGTCACACATACTGTTTTTGGACACTGTGTACTTGAATATGCCAGGTTTTAAATCCAGCCATTCATGTTTTCCAAGTACAAAGCTATTTCCATTTGAAAAACTGAAGTTCTACTTAATCTCAGTACTTGGACACAGTCTTGTTCCTCTGATTTGAAAAGCAAAACAAATCAAATTCTGCAGCCTTATTTTAGCCATTGCAAAGAACTTCTGAAAAGAAAGTGCTGCTTTAGCTGTTACTCAGTATCTGACAGTAGCCTTAACAGAGTAGTGGGTGGTTAAGGGAACTGAAAATAAAGTTGAACTAACAGTTTCTCCTTTCTCATCACTGTCTTGCCAGATTTCATTTCATGCTACAGACTCACGTTGGAGTATGCTCCAGAATCCAGAATGTAACAGACTGAAATGTTGGCAGGATGCACATCTGGTTGGCTTGGCCCTAACTGCCTGTTGAAGTTTAACGAACTGGCAAAGCTTCTTAGTTCTCTTTTTCTCTGCTCTTTTCCTTGCACTTGTTAATGGTTTGCTGGCAAACAGGCAGGAATTATTAAGTAAAATTGCAAAAACTACTTCAGTAAGATGTTAAATTAAATTAAGGTGATGCTAATGGCTTTAACCTCATGGCACTACATAGTTGACTCTTTGACCCTAATCTGTTTAGCCAAAATTAACAATGAATTTGCTATAAAAAAATCTCATTTGCAAGCTCTGAAATGCATTTTACACTTAAAATTGTTCCAGAAACATTATTTTGATTGACGTAAAAGAAGGATAAAAAGTTTCAGCTGTCTGGGTTTTTGTGAATGACTCTAAGGCTGACTTCTAAGAGTACACGTGTCCAAAAAGTTTTGCTTAAGGAAGTGAGGGCAAGATGTGAATGTGGCCCTGTATATTTGCCAAGGGTATAGTCTATACTTCACTTAAATAATTTACACTGGAGTAGTTGATAGTGTGCTGTCATAAATGTGGCAAGATTGTGCTCTCAGAGCAGTAAGGTACTTCCTATAAATGGCAGTCTGTAACCTTGGTTATTCTGCAGCCTTTTGGAAGTGTTCAAGGATTTGGTACTGGCATCCCTTTAGAAATAAAAAGCAGCAAAATTTAAAACAGCCTCCTACTAGATATGTGTTAGGGGAAACTTGTATGGTAATGTTCTCTGAGCACTCCCTTGGAATCAATAATGAAGGGATTCATAAGAATGAACTTGTTATATATAGGCCATAAAAACTTGTGAGCAGGTTTTTATGTAAATTGTTGTAGTCGTGGGAAATGTCTGAACTTGAACAAGCTGAGTTTTGTAGCAAAAGCACAAAGGCAAAAGGCGTCAAGGATTTTTTTATGTTGCGCTTAGTGACTAGCATTGAAATTCTTGGTCTCAAGCCATGTGATGCCAGTAGGCTTCCAGATCTCTACTAAGAACTTGACTGGTAACAGTCAAGTGTGATGCATCATAATTTGTTTCACCAAACTTCACTATTCATGTGAGCAAAAGGTCTTTGTAGACAGAAATGGGATTAGAGTTCTTATTTTTAACATTTGTGAAAATATGGTTACATTTCTGGCATATTAATGTACATGTATTCGAGATTTACTCCTGTATTTTTCAGGAGCACAGCTAGAGCAGCTGCACAGAGCAAATGCTATTAGCATTTTGCTAAATCTGGCTCCTTGTAGGCAGCTGTGTAGTCCTTCTAGGCAGGACCTGACAGGCAGTTGTGTAGGCAATGAATTAGCAGTGCATGCAGCATGTCTGGGGATGTCTTTGGGAGCCCTGCTGGGCTGCAGGAAGCCTGCAGGACATGTCCTTCTGTGGTACAAAGGATTAAAATGGGTCCAACAGATATGTGTGGCATTTCAGGATATTTCATCCTGTGTCCAGAAAACATTGTCTGTTTAGAGTTGTCATAACTTGTAAAATAGTCTAGATTTTGATTTGTTAATCTTAAGTGCCCTTAAATCAAACATGGCATTTTGTTACTGAAACATTTTGTGAACTATTAGGCAAGACTTTTTTTTTTTCCTGTTTGAATAATTTCACTGAAAAATGTTCTTTCCCTTGGCAGTATTTATATCATGGGATTGGTACTGGAATGGATAAAGAATAATGGTGGAGCTGCAGCTATGGATAAACTCAGTTTAATCAAGTCACGGATGATCTATGATATTATAGACAAATCTAATGGATTTTATGTGTAAGTTGCTATGCTTTTCCCCTTTGCTTCAATATTTGCTACATAACCAAATATTCATAACTTTCGAGAGTTTAATTCTATTTTTGAAGTCACCTTTTTTGAGGACTCCTAGAGATACTATTTGTGCAAACATTCTTCTGGTAACTATCCACGGATAAGTCTCATTCCAGAAAGAAGTTATTTCTATTTCAACTTATCATGTATAGATCAGTAGTGAACCCTACTAAAAACAAATTCTAAATTTAATAAAACAGGAGTGTGGGAGAAGAGTATACAAAGAACAGATATGCAGATTCTGGTTTGTATGTTTACGGACACTCTTGGTAACACATAGGCCAAAACAGAGAAAATTGCCTGTAAGAAATGGTAGAGACCCCTTTGCATTGTATTTTGCCTAACACCTTCCAGGAGTCAAAGACTCTGCTTTTTCTCTGTCAAACAGAGCATTTTTATTAGCAAATTATGCTAAGTTCTGAAACACTTCCTGAAATAAAATAGAAAAATCAGTCCTCAAAATGGAATACATTTTCTTTATGTACTTTATGCACAGTTGAATTTCTTCAGTTATTTTTGCTGGCTTTCTAAAGCAGATTTAACTCTCTTGACTTTTACATAGAGTTGCAAGGTATTTTGAGCTCACAAAATAATGTAATATTTGATGTATATAATTTTAATATTTGCCAAGCTCAGACTACTAATTGACCATGCAACTGCAAAATATTTTCTTTCACCTTCAGTGTAAAAGCAACAGTGTGGGGACCTAATTTACTTTCAAGTCCAAGTTAGGATAGAGCAAATTAAATTTGGATTTTAAATGAAAGCTGTCTGTAGTCATAATTGTCAGGGATAAAGTTTCATCATAATATTTAATACATTCTTCTTATCCATTTAGTTAATGAAAACAGCTTTGCCTTTAGCATCACCATGATCAGGATTGTGATTCTACTCCAGGGAAATCCTGGGGGTTTTTCATAAACGTCAGAAAGCAAATGAAGCCTTGGAAAAAACATTTTGTGACAAACAGAAATCTATATCTGGCAAGTTGGTCTGTAAGGCAATGAGTGGGAAATGCAAAATGGATAGTAAATAGTCAGCTGGGAAAGCAGAACAAGCTTCTAAGTGAGCTATATGCAACTTCCTAAGCAATATAGTTAAGACTGTGAATTTTAAATTGTATCTATAACTAAAAGGAAGACTTAATTTGAAGCTGCCTTCCCAGCTGTAACATGGCAGTTAATCTGTGGCACACTTCCCTGAGTAAGCCATGTGACAAGCCATTTAGCAAATGGAGCCTTTCTTCCATGAAGTGCTCTTTGCCATTTGTAGTTTGTTTTTCAATGTCTATGCACTGAGTTACATCAGGTTGCCTAGTAGCAACAGGATATTCTAAAAACTAAAGCATGGCTGCAGTAATTCAGATTTGGGAGTGCTTAGAAGCATAGGCCTTTTTGAACATTATTTTCCTAGTTGAACCTGCAGTAGAAGATTTGCACAGGCAGGTGTTATGATGGATCTTTTTTCTTTTCATCATGAAGACATCTGGACAAAGGAACAAGAGAGGAAATAAAAAGAATGAAACGCTTATTCTTTTCCAAATAGCATAATAATAGGTATGAAATCCACATGCAGTTTATGAAAACTCATTTATATTGAATGCCTGCAAGAATCTACATCACAGCCTTAGAAAAAAATAAATATGAAGGCTTCAGATCTCCTTTATAAGTAGAAACACTAAAAAACATATTTAAATATTCTCTTCTTCCCCCGTAATTTCTTAGCTTCACAAAATATTTGAAGAGAAATTACACATATCCACTTAGATTAAATGGGATTTTAAGAAATTAAGGAGTTGTGATGCAATTTATGTAATGTTGTGGCCATGTATGCAGTGCAAGATTTGTTCTAGAGATACCTCTTCTCTACTTCATGATTCTGAGAAATGCTAATTTAGAAGATGGACTGAAATCACTAACAGATGTTTCTAATGTCTATGAAAATTTACTTATGCTGTGTTCTTATACTTCCTTTAGTTCTGTTTAGCTGAGTGTGATTCTGGTAGCACTTTTGACTAGTTGAGAAGTGTCAATCTTTGAAGAGGAAGAGAAGAAACTGCTTTAGACTTAGTCAAAATTCCCTGTAATTACCTTACCTATCCAAAGTAACTTTATTTATTTTTCTTTCTTTCTTTTTTTTTTTTTTTAATTTAATTTGGTCTGTATACAAGCCTCGTGTCCGTTTCTCTGGCACAATTCTGAGTATGTCAGGAAGGGTTAATAAGCCATCTACTTTACCACTTCCATTATTGGTTAAAAAAGGAAGGTTGCTTTCTTTCACAGAAAATAATGACAGTTTTGATTATGAAGGATTGATTTTGGTTCCAAACAGGTGTGATTATTAATTTCTCAAACTGCATCTAGCTGAAATACAAATTTAGCACAAAGTGGGTTAAGCATTACATTCTGCAACCTCTCTAGATGTCCAGTGGAGAGAAAGAACCGAAGCAGAATGAATGTACCTTTCCGCATTGGCAGTGTCAAGGGCGATGAAGCCCTGGAAAAGAAATTTCTTGAGAAGGCTGTGGAACTTAACATGATATCTCTGAAAGGACATCGGTAAGTATTAGTCAAGTGAATCTCTGTCCTGTGCAGAATAAACTATTACTACAGTGGTACAGCATCAGGCATTGCACATTGACTTACCAGCCTTTCTCGCGCATAAGCTGTTTCTCATACTGGTTTGGCAACACTTGAGGATAGTGGTCTAGAGATTGTAATCAGAGATTGCTGGTGGCTCAGCTACTGCTTAGGTGAAGAGGTGGGCTTCAGAGAGCTTTATCCTTAATTCTGCTTTCTTCTGCAAATCTGTCTCTGTGCATATGCCAGATATCTTTTGAGGTCAGATTGTATCAGTGTATAAAATCTCTCAGATGACTTGTCTACCTGGTTGCAAGAGTTCTTTCCCATGTTCAGTAGTGTTTGTGGGATTAGTTTTTTGATGTCATTGGGCTACAGCTTTGGAGCTGTAACAACTAATAAATACTAAGCTTCTGCAGATTGCAAGCCTGCCTTGAAGAATTAAATATTGCTTCCCATGCACATAAATGTGAATTTTATAATTTTAGGGTAGGAATAGATTTAGATGTCTGTGACTACTACTAGTGTCTTTATTTAGAATATACAAAACTTTTCTGGTTCTTTTTTTTTCTCCTATTTTCAATTCAGGTCTGTGGGAGGAATCCGTGCCTCTTTATATAATGCAGTGACTGTAGAAGATGTTCAGAAGCTTGCAACATTCATGAGAAGCTTCATGCAGATGCATCAGTCATAAATGCCTACGGGTTAGAGCCATCCTGCACATCTACGAAATAAAAGCTAGAGGGTTTTAACATTACTGTGGTACTACACAGCTGTAGTGCACAAGTTTTATTTTCTTTTAGTTCCTGTAGCAATTTTAATTAACTGAATGGAATAGAGGCCCAGTCTTGCAGTGATGTGGCAACTTTGGCTTTGCTGAAGGTGACGATCCCCAGACTGATTGTGATCGATTGGTAAATTTGAAAATGTGTGGTTAAAACATGAATAACATTGTAAGATGCTGTGGATCTGAGTCTGTTTCTCATTTCTAGTTACAAGTGACTTCAGCAATGCCTTCTTTTTAGTAAAATTCAGGAAGCAAAATTTGACATAAGCTCTCTGTAATGCTTTACAAATACTCTCTGAGCACATAATGAAGGTAAACTGACGTGGTCTCTGGGGAAATCTAGTTGATTTATGGGGTATATTCCAACAGTGTACCACCAGTAGTATTTAGAAGTTAACACCAGCGTTCCTAACTTGAGAATATGGCCTTCGGGCTACTGCTCCAGTGCTAAAAGTACTGTCATAACCATTGCAAGTCTGCAGGACTGGGCCTTTCTCCCTATTAACATTTATTAGTTTAAAGCTAAGATTCATGAGTCTGATTAAATAAATTTCTAAGATGTATTTTATTTCTCTATGCATTTTGTATATTAAAATCCTAGGTTATTAATGTTACATTCTTATTTTGGAGCATGCATATTTGCTGCTGCAAAAAATTTGCTTTTCATTTGTTAACCTGGTGCCAGACTGAATTGCTGTATTCCACTCAATGAGCCTGTGACTTTGTCTGTGCTGACTTTGAGCCCAAAGTGCAGCAGACTTCTTTGTCTGGTTGTTACTTAAGTGTTTTCCCTCTCTACTTGCTCCATTATTTGTTCTACCTTTTCATTCTTTCAGTTGTGTAGCCTTTTATATGTGGAACTTTGTCCAGCTGGAGTAAATAATAGTCTTCTCTGCCTTTTCCTGACACTGCAGTGTACTTTTGGTTCCACTTTTTCACTTGGTCCTTCTAGCTTATTGCACACTTTGATACTCTGGGCTAGAGAGGTCACTGTGGTTATGCAAAGATCTTCAGAGGCTCTCTTGTTGTGGAACCCTTGAGTTACTTTTTTTCTCAGCTTGTGACTTTACTGCCAATGCCCATATATTGACCTTAATCTCCTATTTTAACTTGTGTAGAAGCTATCTGCTACTGTCAAAGTGTTTAGCATTACTACAGCTGGCTTCAGACTAAACTCTTTGACACACAATGGGGATTTCTTTTTTTTTTTTTTTAATTTTTGTGTAACGTCAGTACAGTGGTAACAATTTATTAATGATAATGATGCACTATCCTTTTGTTGATGGAACCTCAGAGCAAGTCAGTGGAATGTGCTGGGGTTGAGTTACATTCCTATCTGAAAAGTTGTAATTTTAAGACTATTATTTGGAGATTTCTGTCAACTTAGTGTTATTCAAGTAAATTATGTGAAAAAAATAAAATCGAATCATGTCATGATGTGAAGTACCATTGTGTTTGAAACTTTTTGATTTTTGTCATTTTCAGGATGAAAATCAAGACTAATATGTGTTAGAATTTTAAATTCTGGTATACTCCTTTTCCCTAAAAAGCAAGTTTCTCTCACATATGTTTTATTTCTTTGCAAGAAGAGTCTTTCCTATAAGAGCCATGGAAACAAAAGTATTATTATGAATGATTAAAGAACCCTTTTTGCCCTGCCAATTACGAATATTTAATTTCAATTCCATATTAAGCTTTTTAACTTCATAAATTTCTTTTTCTGAGTTTTTTGTACTTGCTTTCAACTGTAGCTCTGGTTTATCTCTTTCCAAAAAACAATAATAGCCTTGCATTCCTCTTAGCAAGCATGCTTTTATATGTGTTTACAAAAACGCTTGTGCTGATTTGTGCAACTGATTCACGAGTCTGACGAGGAACCTCTTGCTGCTTCTGAATTGTGCCTAGCATCTTGTTAATTTTTTAAACCCAAAGATCAAGGCAAATTAAAGCAAAAATAATGTAGAAATAAAATACAGAGTGAAGGCTGCATTAAGCAGACAATGGTAGACTGAATATCAAGTGAGGAGTATACAGGAGTACTGGGAATACAGAAGCATGTCCTGAATGAATAATTTACTTGAGGTTTGTTTCAGACTAATCCATAAAGCAATTTTAGCCTTCCAAGCTGTTTGTCTGTATTTGGGGTTTTGAGCCCTTATGGACAGCTAAATCCTGATTCTCCCACATCAGATTGGTAGGAGGAATTTCAGCAACCTGTTGCTGAGATTCCTGGTCTTTTTTTCTCATCAGCACTTACAAACAGGGTTAGTAATTTCAGTGCTAAGAAGTAGGCCTTTTTTCGTGTAACATGAATACTCTGGTGATATTAAAAGGTGTTAAAAATAAAGAAAATACTGATCTCACCTGAGTTAGCCCATATGGAGAGGTAATCATAAGACAAGCTCTTTTCAATGAACAATTATTTGAATTCCTTTTCTAGCAAATCATCTCTATCTCCTAGCTCTTGTGTTTGATATTACAAAAGCACGTTCTAGCATTCTCCTTTGTAGTAAAAAAGTCTCTGATCACTGTCTTTCCCTGACCTGGCCTAAAAAGAGAAAGCTGCAGGCTCCCTCTGTATCTGCTGTGTTCAGTGAGGGATGCTTTAGCCCAGGTGTCAACTGTCCTTCAGAAAGGTACCATGTCTCAGAGATTCCTGTCAGTTGTCTATGATAAAAACTTCCTATGGTAGTTAATATCTGTAAGCCAAGCAAGAATTAAATAAGAATTGGAAGTCTGGACTGCCACATCCTTATTTAACTAGTAATTCTAGTGGAGAGAAATGATTCATAGAGGCAACAGTGTGAGGAGTCCTGCTCTTCTGTAAGCTGATGCTCTATATTTTCCTGTTTTCCTGTTTCTGTTTAAATTAATCCCATTTTTTTTCTTTTCAACTTGTAACTTAATTTTTTCAATACACCCAGGGATGTTTGGATGTAAAAAGCTTAAGTCCATTCCTGACATTCAAGTAAGTGTTTGGAATGAAACAGGAATAAAAGACATCATATACTGATGTATTAGTAGTTGCAAAGGTATGCTGAAAGTGTTACTAGGTCTGGTACTATATTGGTATATGTTTAATTTTCACTGTATTTCATTCTCTGGGTAGAAAATAAAATGAGGATGATCCTTTTTGTACTTAATAATGATATACCTAATTAAAAAGTGAAATGTTGAAAGTTTTTACATTAAATCAGTCCATTTAATTAGAAAGAAGATTCCCCATTCCAGTCAGCCATTGGACTCTTGATAATTTATAACCATCATTCATGACTATCTGTGATAAATAACACCCTTTTAGGCAAAAGAAACTAAGAAGTTATAATTACTGATGGATTACTGAATGGTTGGAGGACAGTGATCAAAGAGATGCAAGGATAGATTTAGATTTAGATACTTTTTCCTAAGTAGCTGAAGATTAAATGTGTATTTGATGTAAAGAAACCAAAAGCTGTGCATTTTCTGAAATCTGAGAAAATTGGAATTATATCTCCTACCTTTACACTATGCATAAAAAGAAAAAATAGTATATTTTGGTAAATGGATTAATTACAAAAGAGATGTAAAGAAATCATGTGAGAAAGTAGAAATTTGCTAAATTATTATAAGAGAAATTGCCATTAAATGGCTTAGAATTTTTAATGTAACAAAGCAATCTGGGTATGATTCTATATTGTAGTTCCATGATGTAATCTGAAGAGATTTGAGATATGTATTGCTAAAACTAGGGATGGTAGTAATAAACTCTCTACTGTAAAACTTAGTAAATATTCTGTCCCAGGCAGGCAGTAATCTTTGGAATTGAAACAACTGTGTGGGAATTTCAAACTCTGGTACTTTTGAAGCTTGGCAAACCAGACCTAAAGAATTATAAAAGTTGGAAAACTTCTGAGCTGGTAGGGCCCTGCCATAAGCTTTTCTTTCTTTCCAGGGCAGCCCCAATCATGCTGCTTTTGGGCACATTTTTATTGTGAAGAGACACCTTTGTCCTTAGCGTTAGACATGTTCATGCTTGACTCAGTTGTGATTGTGCTTTGCTTGATGTCACAATAATGAGTTATATTGTCAGCTCTAGTCTCTCAGTACTGAAATAGAAGGTTTTGTCTGTGGAGGTATTTCACTAAGCCACCTAAACTGTACCTCTTCCTGTTTGATACATCATGGAAGCTTGCCTTCAGTTTCCTAAACCTATCTGGTGATGTGAAGTCATTTGGTGCAAGACAGGACATTGCTCTGGTGCTGTGAAGGGTCCTCAGGTGTGGCAAGAAAAAGGGTGATAGACACTGACACTAGAGCTATGTGCTGTGACTTCTGAAGGAAGTATTGGACCAAGTTAGTGAGCAGGTTATATCTGGGTGACAGCTGGTGAATAGGAGGATATATTGCAAGCTTTAGAGTTAGTTTGTGTAAATTTAAAGGAGAGGAATAGAAACAGAAGAAAAACATTAAGAATATAGTACAACATTAAGTTGTTATTTTGTCACCTATTGGTGTACCACTTTGAAGAGGTGGCCCTCTGCCTTGCTTCCCTACCCTCTTCACTCAGGAGAAATACTGTTGATTTTGTGGCTCTTTGGCCATAAGGGCTGTAGCAAAAACCTGGCTAGATTGGGAAGCACGGCAGAACACACTTCTGTATGTCAGTTAAATGACAGGGTTGAACTACACTCTCACTTTCCCTGCACAACCACACAATGTACCCCAATGTATCATTTACTTGATCCGTATTGTAGCGATAGCTGCAGATGAACAAAATTTTCTATTAAATTCCTTCTTTACATCTCTGTTATGATCAGAGAAGCAGTCCCATTGTGTTCCAGATGGCCACCATCAGTAGTTTTAATTACAGCATTACTTTGAAACCAAATTGCTTGTTTGACAGCATTAGTCAGAATCTTTAACTGGCAATAGAGTGTACATTTCAGTAAGTGAAAAATAATCCACTGTATTAACATCAAACCTTTAGCTTTTTCATGCAAAGTTCACACATTTGTATGTGTAAAGCCAGAATATTACTTCTGTCCCTACTACACTTGACACAGAGAAGACAACCATATCCAGAATTCTGATGGTAGCTCTCTGCCAAGTTTTGATTGGTTTGACATCTCACTGCTGGTTAGTAGATGCTCTGAACTGCATCTGAATGGAAAAAAAACCCCAACATTTTGCCCTTGTGGCCAAGAAGGCCAGTGGTGTCCCGGCTTGCACAAGGAAGAGCAGTGCCAGCAGGTCAAGGGAGATAATCCTGCTCTTCTGATTAGCCCTGGTGAAACATGTTTGGTGTGCTATGTCCACTTCTGAGCTTCTCAGCACAACAAGGACATGGAGCTGCTGGGTCAAGTTCAGTGGATGGCAACAAAGCTGACAAAGGGACTGGAGCATCTCTCTTCCAAGGAAAGGCTGAGGGAGGGAGGCCTGTTCAGCCCAGAGAGGAGATGACTGGGAAGGGACCTGATCAATGTCAATATATACCTGAAGGGAGGGCATCAAGAGGATGGATCCAGGCTCTGCTTGGTGGTGCTGAGCAATAGGACAAGATGCAATGGGCACAATGGATGCACAGGATCTTTCCTTTGATTATAAAGAACTGGACTGAACCCTGGAACAGGTTGTGCACAGAGGTGGGTGTGTGGGGTCTCCTCCACTGGGAAAATTCAAGAATTATCTGGACACAATTCTGTGCTTTGTACTCTAGGATGACCCTGTTTGAGCAGGAAGGTTGAAGCAGATGATCTACCATAATGCCTTCCAGTCATACCCATTCAGTGATACACATGTAAGGGAATGCATTCCAAAAATCAACTACAGATCCTTTATATTTTTAAAGATACCATGTATAGGTGAATATTAGATACCCTTGTTTTATGAAGTTTTAGTTTGTGTTCTGATTGTGCTGATTTTATATATACCCTTAAACATGACTTGTTTATCCAATATGGAAATAGTTCCACAGTTATTCATTCCATTGACACTGCTTTGGGGAGACCTTACTGTGGTCTTTCAGTATGCAAAGGGAGCTTATAAGAAATACAGAGTAAGACTTTTTTATAAGGACCTGTACTTAGAGGACAAAGGGATAACTGTTTTAAACTTTAAACTGAAAATGTCAGGTTTAGATGGGACATAAAGAAGAATTTTTTTATGGTGAGGGTGGTGAGGCACTAGGCTGCTCAGAGAAGCTGTGGATGTCCCATCCCTGGAAGTGTTCAAGTTTTCAAGGTTGGATGGAGCTCTGAACAACCTGTTCTAGTGGAAGGAGTCCCTACCCACAGCAGGGGGTAGGGATTATCTTCAAAGATTATCTTTACAACACAAACCACTCTGTGATGAAGCAAACATTTTACTTTGGAGAAATGTTAGTATAAATCTTAGTTCAAGATTTGTACCACAATCAGTGTGACACCTGGCAAAATGCTAGATATTTGTGTGACAATTGATGTTCAGAATGGGAGAAATTAATAATACAGAAAGTTCTCAGCACAGAATTGCCACAGCTTTGCACTACTGAAAATACTTTAAATACCTTTAAATATTGAGAAAAAATGCTGTTGAGCATTGCTAAATCCTTACTGAAAGAAAACGAACAGCAATGGAAGACTGTTGTGCTCAGTATAGTTGCTTCCAGTTATCACTTCCCTAAAAACTTTGTTTAGACTTTAGATTCTCATTCCTGATTGTAGAAAATTCAGAACTTATTATATCAAGAATGGTCATACAGAATAAAAAGCATTGAGGAATTTACTTAAAGAATTAGATGTCTGTGGATGCAATATGAAGCAGCACACACTTTGTGTGACTCTCACCATGTCTGTGAAAGGAAGGATATTTTGCAAAAAGTCATCTTTTAAAGCAGTTTTGCTCTGGAATAAGACTGAGACAGAAGTAGATAGGAAGTATATGTCTGTAGAATAATAAAACTGTATTCACAGAGGAAGATGCTAGAAAGATGGCATAAACAATCTGGAGTGTTGATACCCATTATCCTCTGTGTCAACCCCCAGAGAATGTGAAAGGCTC
Source organism: Vidua chalybeata (assembly GCF_026979565.1). Lineage (NCBI taxonomy): Eukaryota > Metazoa > Chordata > Aves > Passeriformes > Viduidae > Vidua > Vidua chalybeata. Next base: position 15,353,888 of record NC_071570.1, on the reverse strand, counting down.
CTTGTAATGTCTTTTACACACAAAGAATAACCTTGTGTATCAATCTGATCTCAGTCAGATTACAGGCTAACCATTTAGAAAATTGTGAAAGAAATTTGTGAAAGGCTGGGAAGTTCTCTGTCTCAGGGGATACTGATGGGAAAGATCCACAAGAGTGGACGGCAGTCAGTGATTTACAGTGTCATGCTTCTCCTTGCTCTCTGCTGAAGTGCTTGCAAACGCTTTGTGTACCTGAGTGTGCAAAAGACATTGGGATGGAGCCCTACTCAGTGTAAAACAGATGATCAGTGTTTAAGTGTGAGTGAATTTGGAAAGTTCAATTCTAAGCAAGGTCATAAAAGGTCAGAAAATGCATGTTTCAAGGCTTAACAAACTTACACACTGCAGAGCAAATTGTAGTTCAGTTTGGGAAGAAATCTTCTTTTGCGGACAATTAATAGCTTAGCCCAACTCAGCTCTGTGTGGAGCAGAGGTCCAAGAATACAGACGAGAGTTCATAAGTTGCACACGAGTGAAGGTCCAGATAAGCAGTGCTTTACTTGAATCAGGGCATCACCAGAGATGGCCACAGCTCTGATGTGACTTGCAAGGCCTAAATCTCTTGCCTCAGCTCACCAGTGTGGCTCACAAATGGGAAAGATTCCAATTGCCACGGGCAATTAGCAGACAAGTTGCTGTACATCCCTGAGAAATCATGAGCTCCTGGTAATGCAGTGTGGAACTGTGAAAGAGAAATTAATTTCATTTAAGTATTTAAAGGGCAGTGAATTGGTTGTTACATGTCTGACTGATTATGTTTGCATCATCTTTAGGCTGTTTTACAGAATATATTCATCTAGCAACCCATCTCAAAAACCTGTGATATAAGGAAGCTTAGGAGCTGAAAAAACACAGCTGCTGAGTGTGGGGGTTGCTTTGAGTTTATTCTTAGAGTGATGCTTACCTTCCATTTTTTTTTAAAATCTGAAAGGGGTATTATATTTTCTAAAATGAAGTCTCAAAAATTCCAGTCCCTATATTAAGTTACTGCAATACAATTAAAAGCTCAGGTCTAGAAAGTGGTGAATGTTCTCTGAAAAGAATATAATTACTGTTAAAATGTAGGATAAAAGAGAATTTTATGACCCTCATTCCATTACTTATGCTCATTTAAATAATTTGGATTACTTCTGTTTTACAATGCTATTAAAGAGAACTGATACCAGATTATTAATTTTAGAAAGAAGATGTGAAGTTCTAGAGGAGAAGGCAGAAACCTCACTAGCAGTGAGCCTTGGTATCAGGCTGCAGGCATATTCTGAGTCATGGCACTTCTTGCATCTCCCCATTCACACCTTCAGTCAGGCAGGTTAGCTGGCTGAAGGTGATGTGCAACTAATTACAGTATATTGCAGGATACTTTGCAGTTCATCGCAGCAATAACAATGATCCCAGAAACCTTGCAACTGCTCTCAACACTGCTGCTGCTACTTTTGGTTCTACTGAGTGGAATACATGCTAGGGTAAAGGAGAAGGAAAAGCAATTTCCATTGGTTGAGGGACAATAAGCATAAAACACACTATAAATTACATTTGTGCAACCTATGACAAAATATGGTGCAGAATTTTATTATCCTATTACAAAAACATTATTCAATAACAGATATTTAAGACAGAGGTACTTAGGTTTCACTTAAGACACTTGAGACAACATTTTGAGCAAGAGAAGATAAGGGACTCAGAAACTGAGTTGGAAATAGTAGCAAAGATGAGAGAAATTGTTCAGCTGTTTCTGAATTCCAGAAAGACAGTAGATCTGTTGGCAGTAAGGAAGAAGAGATGCCCAGTATTTACTTAACTGGCAAGTTCCCATATACCGGTGCAGGAGTTTTAAAAGTCCTTACAATGAAGTGCTCAAGCTCCTTCCCTAAACTTGGGCATGCTATGAATTTTTCAGAAATCGCATTGGTGGCTTAGGTCCCCAGAGGGTCTGCCCTTTGCAGGGAGATAGATCAAAATGGTGTCGGAGATACAAGGCTAGGTGGCTGCACTGTGGGAACACGGAGACTGAAGAAGTGCAAAAGAGATGGAATGAGTGGAGCAGGTGAGAATTCATGGCTTGGGTCCAGTGTTAGCAAATGCCATTCCTGCAGCTGATTGTTCAGCCAGGTCCTCTCAAGTACAATGCTCTTGGAGAGGTGCTGCTTTAAAGGGCAAAAATTCAGGTATGTTTCTTCACAGAGCTGTATAAAGACAGGGGAAACCTGCCATCAGTCAAGGGGTGAGAAACAGACAGGCTCCAGCCACATGCTTTCGACTTACCATGCTTGTCAGCTTAGGTAGCAGCAGGCTGGGGCTCCTCCTGTAAAAAAGCCTGCTCTCCAGAGGTCTGTAGCCCTGCATCCTGGTGGCACTTTTGGCAAGAGCTGTGGAGCAAATGATCTGATTATTCTTTTGGTGATACATGCATTTTTTTTTCTTTTGTTTTCTTAATTCTTTCCTAATCTGTGACAACTGGGTATAAACTGACCAAAGGACAAATAGTTCAGCTTGACCGCTGAGGGTTTTTTATGGCTGTGGCTGCTGTTGTTTTGTAGAGAGGTGGATGAATCTCTGTGTCCTGCATTTAAACTGTGATGCCCATCTTGTGTTTCTTTTGGACAATAATTGAGAATACACAATGAAATCATCCAAAGTCTTGAGTCTAAGCATATGGGCATTGATCTAAGATATCTGTAAATATTTCATTGAAGCAAGGCTGTATACAAGGCAGTGTATTTTACTGCAGTCACTGAAAGTTATTTCAATTTCTTCCTTATAACAGATAGCAACAGCCTGCACTGTGGTGTCCCTCTTATCTGCAGCTGCACCACTACTGTCACTTACACTAAGGGGACTGTTTTATGCTTCAGATCTGATTTTCCTGAGGTAATGTTAAATACTGCTGGAAGTGTAACTGGGTGAATGGTAATGGACTTTATTGACATGCTATTAATAATGGCATCAGATCTTTCTTATGCACCATGTTTTCCAATATGCTGCATGATAACAACTTAGTTTTCTGAAATATTGTTCAAAAACTTACCTCTAGCACCAAATGAGCTAGTTCAGGGGGATTCTTTAATTGGTCATTAATGAAGTATTTAGTGATAAAAAGTAAAGGTTGTCTGCCACACAGTTATACCATGCTTCTGTTAATAGTCCACTAGACTATGCTTTATAATATCTTACCACACATATCCTTTTAGTTTGGGAATAAGTGGACATAAATTGAATTTTTATTACAACTCCAAACCAGTTATCATCTCATTCAACATATTGTAGCTATGAGGCTGAGAGATCAGATTAATTTGTTTGGATTTTGTTTCATTTAAAAAATAAAGGTCCCATTATCAGGCATGTGTAACCATATTGTATGGTGTATGACTTGTGACACATGTACTGCCTTTCCTACCAACAGACCTACAGGCTGCTGAGTTTACCATAATGCCAATTACCATAATGCCATACCCTGACCAGAGGAAGGAGCTCAAGTGCCAGAATAAGTAGAACTAATCTATTCTAGGGATTATCTCCTCTTAAAGAGACCAGTCTCAGGTTATCCTTCTCTTGTTTTCCCACAGCCTCAGGTTACCCATCTCCTGTTACCCATCTCTCCCATCTGCAGATTTGTGCTGTGAGACAGTTATCAGATTGCCAGCATTGCAGGTGCGTGGAGTGTTGGGACATTTTTTGTGAGTAGGGCAGATATAAGATGGGGCTGTACAAATGTTATGCACAGACTGTGGTATCTGAAAATGTCAGGGTGCAGTTTTGTTCTAAGGGGTGCTCTGCAAGGTGCTATCTTTGTACCATGCTTCTTCCCATGTTAGGCCCTGATTTCCAAGTCCTCTGATTGTCTACTTGTCACTCAGAGAAGGCATTCAGGATTTAGTCAGGTTGAAATATAGACTGAGAGTCTTTAAATGGACATGTTGGAGTAGAAATGCTGAAGTGGCAATTACATCACTATTTGGTTACAGACATCCTTTTTCTCTCCCATTTCTAGAATTGTTGAAACTAGTATCTGCTGCAGACAACAACCTAGCCCTAAAATTCACTTTCATGTACTACTCAAGGTGTGTCTATTTGATATTTTTTATAGAGATTAATTCCTTTCTCTGCTGTCAAAGTGAAAGGATGGCACTTGATTGCTGAAAGATACAGAGTGACAAATTTCATGTCTGATGGCTTTTATTAGAAGGAGAGCTCTCTTGAAAGTGGTGCTGCTCAGCAGGGCTAATTTAGAGTGGCTTTTTCTCACAGATTGATGTAACTCCTATAGTATGTTTGTGGTGCAGCTGTCGCTGATGTTGTGGAAGAGCTTTCTATTCCCAGGCAGAAACTGGGGAGTGGGACAGCTTTTCTGGAGAATCTGTATGTTTACTATGGTCCGTGACTCCCTGGTGTGGTACCAGACTCAGGAAATCACCTATTGTATATCACAGCAATGAAAGAGAAATGTTAAGGGATTGGTCATCAGCTGCAGTCTTTTGCATTATTATTCTGTATCTCAGTCTGCACAAAATGAGCTTCTGAGCCAAAGAGAATACTGACACAGTAAGGATAGAATATAGTAAGGCTGAAACTGGACTTAAACAAGATTCTGTGCTTCAAAGCACTCTTTGCTATTTAGAAATAATAAATTTATTTTTGCCATCTTTACTATCGCTAAAAATAAGCGGTTTGGAAGACTTGCCATTTATGCCCTGGTTACACAGTCCTCTATCTGTTGCTACTGTTGTTTTTTAATTCAATCCTGTAGCATGCCATAGTTAGTGATATTGAAATGTTCTATAAATATTAATTACATGTTCTAATAAATTAGCCTGATTGTTCAAAATATTTACTATCTTTATTGTGCTTGTTGCAACACCTCTTATAGAGACATAGATATACCCTTGAATGAATCCTTAGCCATAAGTAAACTAGATGTTACCTCTATTCTACATAGATGGGTTTTTTTCCCTGTTAGTCTTGAAATCCTTTATAGAAACCTCATTTTGTTCAAAGAAAAATTAAAAGACATAATATATACAGCTATTTCTATTTAGAGTATAAAAATGCCAATATGAGAGGTAAAAATCCTGATGCAGTGATAGCAAATATTTTCAGAATTGCAATACTGATGGTTATACAATGCTTAAATTAAAAGATCACCAGTCTGAATTATAAAGGACAGCATCATTGAGGTGCCCTGATAGAGCTGGAAGTCTTCAGATGCTTCAGAGATTTAGGAAGTGGGTGATATAATTAAAAATAACCACTGTTTTCTCCCACAATTCAAGATTTTTTTCCCCTATCCTGCTTCTTTTAGTTTTTTTATTTTTAATTATGTAAAATTCTGGAGACTTGCTTGATATAAATGCAGTAATGGCTTTTCAAGTTCATGGTGAGACTTGATCACATTTCAAACCCATGTTCTTCGTAGACTTTTGTCACCTCTGACAATCTGTGATAATACAATTTACTGATTAGGTTTATGCAGTGTTTGTAATTATGTCCTTGTCCTGGCAGGAATGTAGCTTTTACATTTCTTGCTACTGTATTTCACTCTGAGTTAATGTCTGTCTTGGATGTATCTATCTGTTTACAAAATCTGACACCTAGTTATGAGGTGTAATAGCAAAGAAATTCTCTAGTGTGCAATCCCAAAATCTTCCTTTCTGACATCCCCTTCAACGAAACACAACTTTTAGTTTTTGCGTTGTATAACAGTTCTCATTGCTAAATTGCTAAATAATTAGGGAAAATCTGCCTTAATTTTTCTTTAAGTCTCCTCATTTCATTATGTGTTCCAACCATGGTACCAGCTACACCTGGTACTTCACCTGTTGTGAAGTCAATAAATATACTTTTTGAACTGAACTTAACAATTTCCAGCAATGTGAATAATATTAAAAAAATTAAAAAAGGAAGAAGAAGCACATAAAGTTTTTAAATATCAGAGAACTGTCTTTGTGAACCAGATAATAAGACAGAAAATCACCAAAATGCCAGGAGGGCAATTTGAAATTAGAAGGCTGGTTAGGAACTGGATTGTAATTTGGGCAATAAACCCTGTTTATGATAGTCTTCCAGTCATTAACTGTGTCTGTTGCCAGAGGAAACTGGGACTATTAACTTCATCTGACTGAACCAGAGGCAGAAAGCAATAATTTCTTTTACAAGCAGAAGGAAAGGTTCTGCTCAATAAAAAGCAATTAAACATTTCCTATAAAAAAGAATGCTCAGGAGACCTCATGCCACTGTCAATGTGGCTACCAAAAGCTTTCCTTTGTCTCTTTGAAAGATATTCCATGCTATTTGTGTATTTATTACATCTCTGCAATTACAAACTTGACTGAAGACAAATTTTGCTGAGGTGAATGATTCCACAGAATGACTAAGGAACTAATGAATTTCTTTCTCATCCCAAGGAGGTAATCTATGAACTGTTTTCAGAGATGAGAACTAAAGAGATATTCCTGTACACTTATCTTGCTTTGAACCACTAGAGATGACTTTTTAATTATTCAGATAATTTCTTTCTTCCTCTTTAATTAATTTTGAACTTTTTTCCTCAGTAGGATATTTGTTGCTTTACCATCTTGAATCAGTTACTTGTTCAGGAAATTAGACTGTATCATTATATGCTGTATAAAGAAATGTTTCCTTTCAAGCTCCTTAGGCTACAAAAATATCTTGGAGCTATTATTTCTGTTAAAAGATTTTAATCCTGTGATCCTTGTCTGGATCATAGCATTCTTTGTACCACAAAAAGATGAGAAAGAGCAGTCCTTTTTGCATGGAGTTCAGAATTGAACAGTAGTGAAAGATGCAAAAATAGCAGACATGGCTTCTAGCTGTAAGAGGAATAGACTGGTAAGAGAATGACTTCATTTTTATAATATACTGGTATAATTTAGCTGTATGAGTAATTTGCTCACGAGGAAAAGGGTAATAAATTATTGCCAATTACTCCTTCAATTTATCATTATCAACATATAACAGTCATATCACTTTAGCAGTTCGTAAAAATGTGGTATTTCATGGGGTTTTATTAGTATCTGGGTTGCTGTACAAAATGGCTTTCTGAAAAGAGAGACTGCATCATTACACTGCTTCCCATCCATCACCAGCTGGCTATCAAAGGATACAGGAGTAAAGCAAACAATGAAAATTACTGCCCACATACTGGTCCTCTTTCCACCATGGTGTCTGTAGTAATTGAAAGCTTGGCTTGTCTAACTGCAGCTGAATTTGTGCAACGTCTATTGCCAAACAAAGCACTCATACCACTGCTTATTTCAAAGCTAATTTTCAGTAATGTTACTACTCAAAACTATTATTGAGTGGTGAATTAAGTACTTCAACACTTAAGCAAAATCATCTCTGAAGGCCAAAGAAAAGCCTACTTGACTCGACATTTTGTCTAAGATCATTCTATCACATTGCATTAGAAAAGGTGTGTGACAGAAGTGTGGGAGCTCTTCCTCACCCCACAGGCAAACCACCCCATCTGTATCTGTATTCTTGTGACCTACTTAGTGTTCACTCCCTCAGGATGGGTTACAAATCCAACTTACACATTATTGTGGTTGTGTTTGCCTTCTGAATTGTAGAAAATTGAAAAGGAGGAAAGCAAAGATTCAGGGAAACAAAATATATTCAAATGCAGGTAGAGAAAATAAGTGCTGAAAAATTTCTGTGAACACACTTTAGCTCTACTGCACTGCCTTTCTATTTAGCTAGGTGAGAAAAGGTTATAGTGAGAAATTCTTCAATGTGCTCTCTATCCGCCTATTGGAGGGATTTTCAAAGCCATAAAACAGCTATTTCATTTCTCCTTGAAACAGGAATGGTGATAACATACCAGGGTGATGGGTTACAACTTCAGAGAGATGTGTGCCATTCTGTAGAAGTCAATGAGGGTAGAGGTTTATAGAAAATCAGATCACAGACTGCTGAATAAGAGAGAATTCCAGTGACTGAAAAAATAGAAGGATTTGAAAATTGCTAATATTTTCTATTAGAACAACTGAGAGTTAGACACTGGAGAAAAATTTTGACTCCTTTGGGTCAAAAATGTAAGCATGAGGTAGCATTTTAGAGTACAATCCCCAAAAGGTTTGCAATGATTTAATGTATGTTAAGTAATTCACAATAATAGTAAGTGTGTGCAAATTTTAGATAATTATTGGCTATGTTATACAAATTATTTACAGTCTGGTGGTTAAAATAAAAGATTCTTTGCCTAAAGATCTTTTTGCTCAGTTCCTTCTTATAACCAAATCAAAGTAAGAATTATCCAGAAGATTTTTGTGATCTCTTGGGCAGGCAAGAAGTGGGAATAGGAATGATAACAAATATATCCAAGCTCTACAGAAAGACTACAAAAATAATTTTCATTTAAAAAGATATTTTTTAATGCTTTAAATACTTTTAGAATTGGATTATCTGCCTCAGCTTGTTCAAAAGGAATCTACCAGGCTAGACTTTGAGGTGTGTGTGTGTGGCTAAAGCACATATAAGTAAAAGGTTTGGCCGAAGGTCTTCATTTTCCTTTTGGAAAGGGATAGACACATAGCAGCAAAGAGAAATGGAAGATTAAAAGCCATTGCTGATGGAATAAGCTTACAGCAAGTAAGAGACATATAACTAGACAGGTATAATGTTGTGGGTCTATCACAGACTTCCATTAGATTGAAATGATGGTTTTTCTTAAAAATCTTTTTATGCCGAATACATGGACAGTAGCTATCCATGTGTAGTATCTTCTTTTTTTTTTTTTTTTTTTTTTTTTTTTTTTTTTTTTGAAATATTTGGAACATTCTTCTACAAATTTCTAAAAGCACCTACAAAAAGGTGTCTATTATTTAGAAACACTTTTTCTACTGCCCTGGGTGTTCAAATATTCAAATATCAGATGCAGTGCCTTCCAAATAATGTGATTTGATTTGGAAATTTTTTATCTTACAGCAAAAAAGAAAGACTCTGCTCTACAGATTCTCTTAAAAAGGCGAACACATTCAGCACTAGAAAATGTAAAAATACAGCAACAAACCACATACTAGTAATTTCACAAAGACAGTTGTCTTGGCTGTTGCAAATATGAGGAAAAGAAAAATAAAGGAAAAGTTGGTAGATTTTATATTACATATTTGAGGGTCTTTCCCATGCACTACTTTTAAAGCAGTCCCATACTACTTAATGAATGAAGCATAGATGTGTGTGTGCATCAAAAATGTATGATATATCCACCTTAGCTCCATATAATCCCTTTGGAAATAAAAACAGACAACTTTACTAAGATATTGCAGAATTTAATAATTGATTAGTTTAAGATTTAATGACATGTTTCATCTATGCATTAATAATTTCTCCCCCTTCTGATGTTAATGTTTTTGAAAGTCATTGCTTGATGACACCATGTAAATTCAGCAGTCTGACAGTTAAAAGAAAGGTTTAGAGATCTTGGATAAGTTTTTGAAAATTATTATATTGCAAGTACCAAGAAATTTTAGATGCAGTATCTTAGCAGGGGAAAAAAAATCAATCATAAATTGCAAAAGGGCTGCATTTATCTTGTTGTTTGCAATTGTTTCTGACCTGCTTTTATCAGATGTGAATTTGCCTTTATATGGGAAGTATTTACTTCATCTGAGAAATATTAATGTTGCTTTACATATGACTTGGGTTAAAAAAATTATTTTAAAGCAATGGCTGTAAATATTTGAAGGAGATATTTCTTTCTGTCAAAGTCATGTTAATAACAGTCTGAACACAGGAGGGAGACAAAGACTTGGTTAAGATAGATGCAGAGCCACATTTAAAAGCTAAACTGGAAAAGAAATGGGTAGACTGAATACAGCTGGTGATTTACAAGTACTATGTTTGAGTTAAAATAATATTTTTATCGTATATCATATTGCTTTCTAAATTGCCCCCTAACATTTTTTAGGGGGCAATCCTTTTCCTTTATTAATTGCTTTAAATGTGATAATTTCTTAGCCTATTTCTGGAACTGATATCACGGATAGACTTCCCTTGTCTCTGCCTATAGCTGATTTTGAGGTATTTTTTTCCAATAGAAAAATTACATTGAATCACATAAAAGTTATTTTGTCTCAACAGAAAGATGCACTTATTCTTTTTTTTTTTTTTTAATTTATCACCTTTTGCCATGAGCTTGTAGTGTTTTGCAGTGCTTTCTTTTGTTTGAGAACTCTTAGCAAAGAGCTGATATGATAAAGATTTTAAAAACTGTTTTCTTCCAAAACCTCTTGGCATAAAAAAAATAGCAAACCATGACTGCACAACTTCTACAGTGCTCTGTAGTTTGCAGTGAGAGCAGAGCTGAGGAAACTTGCTGGATGTTTGGCACCTGGGAAACCTAAGCCCTCTTTCCCTACAGCAGAAGTACAACAACATGCCAATGTGAGCTAGCCATGTCTCTGAAGAAGCCGATCCTGAATTCTTTTTCCTTGTACACACAAGGTCTGTCTGCTGCGATTGAAGGTCAGCTCATTTTTCTGATTGCTGATATGGTTTCCTACTTGCTGAGTGTTAAACTGAGACTGCTTACACTGGCCAGCAAAGAGTCAGAGGACGGACTTTTCACTGCAGTCATATAGTAAAGAAAACAAAACTGATTGGAAGTGAATCCTATCAATTGACTTAGAGATGTGGGAAAGAGCTGGATATGATATGGTAAAAAACTGATAATGTGGACAAACTTTTGAATGGTAGGAGTAGTTTTCTGTGTGGGCTTGTAATACTGCTTTTGTGCTTTATATCTGCTTACAACATTTTAAAATGAAAACATCAATTAATCTTTAAATTTTGGTATAGTAAAATTGTGTAAAAATAATTCCAAGGACTTTAAGGTACAATTAAATTCAGGGGATGATTTGGATAAATTTGTCAGTACTACTCTGTACTCTAGATAACAGTTCAATTCTGGATGATTTTATATCCTGCGGCGTTGCATTCTTCTCCCTGGTCCCAGGTGGCTCGGGGAGCCCAGCTAGGCTCTGCATATCGTCTGGGAGTCCGGGGCTGCTGCTGGTTCGGAGGCTCTAGCACTGAGCCTCCATGTGGGTTGCTGCGTTGTGTAACAGACACTGGGAGGAGGTAAAGAGGCGAAGGAAGGCACACCCTGCCCTGCGGTTCACTGGAGAAGGTTTATTGCCGCATGGTGCTTCAGTGGAGAGCAGCGACTGCTCCCAGCGCCTGCGTGGACAAGATGGTGACAAGGCACAGGAAGGCATGATGCTTTATAGGGGGCGGGCAGACAGGGGTGGAAGCCTCCTTCGCCCAATGGGGACAGGCAACAGGGGAGTGACATGGACCACAGCAACCAAAGGGAACACAACAGGGGTGTATACAGGGTTCCAGGACAAATAGGGATATGGGGATGGGGTAACAGACACAGAACTCTCAGGAATGGACAGGGGGGTGGCCACAAGACTGACATGGGAGATCTCCAATGGTAAGTGACCTGGAGCGAACCATTGTGGGGGATATGGGGGTACATAGAACCAGCTAACTAACAGTTATTAGAACCCCTAACTGAACCAACCCGGGATGCAACAATATCCTTCTCTCAGATCCATAATCACCCAGCCTTTTTTGTGTTGTTATGAACTGTAACTAGGAAATCAACATTTCAAAACTGCAAGAGCTATCTTACTTCCACATGTGAAAGCAATTCATAGTGACTAGAAATATACAGAAATAAAATAAAGGACTACTCTACTCTGGACATGCCTTGATACATGGCTAACTTCTATATGCTATTAAAAAGAAAATGCAAACCAGATGTTTAGTGTAAGTATGTGTTTGGACTACACAGATGCAGCATCTCTGTGACTTTTAGATCAACAAAACAAACTAAAAGTAATTTTTTTTTAGTGTAGAGAAATTCACCATACTCTAGCAGAATCATAGAATTATAGAATCATAGAGTCATTGAATGGTTTGGCCTGGAAGAGACATAAAGATAATCTTGTTCCAACCCTCCTGCCATAAGCAAGGCTAGTCAGAGCCCCATCCAAGACCCTGAACACTTCCAGGGATGGGGAATCCGCAGCTGGGTAAGAGAAGCAGCACTGGGAGTTGTTCCTGAAACAAGAACAATATTGATTGTAAATTGATGGTGGATCTGTTGAGCTATTTAATAACTATTGTTGCTGAAAAAGTGCATAACCAGAGCCCATACCTTTAATATATACAGCAAAATGAGCTCTCAAACAGTCTGGGAATAGCTGCTTGGGCTATGGGGTAGCGGCAGTACTATTCTCTCTACAGTCCGTTTTCTAAAATGAAGCAACTGTTATGTCAGTTCTGCATTAGATCTTTGCTGGCAATAGTGATTAGCATAGCACAATCTGCTGGAGTTTTAGACAGCTGAGTTCTGAGCAGCTGAAAAAACTTAGCCATAAATAAGCAGACAGAACTACAAGAAAACCATTGCACCAGTAGGAAATTTTAAGAAAAGGTAACTGTAGACACTTCCTGCCTGCCTTTCTGCCTAGATGAGATGACGATGCTGAGCTCTAGCTGAGACAACACTTGAGAAACATTAAAAAACTCACTGTGGGTAACATAAGCACTTCAGTTTCTCCCTTTTACTGATGTTTAGGTTTCCTTTTCTCATGTGTAACATTATCTTTGGTGCCTTGTGGAAGCCTGCTCCATGCACAGCTGGGGTACCCTGCCTGCCTGTGGTTCATGGGGATGACTGATGACTCAGGTGAGTAATGGAGGTATCTGCCTAATCTGGGATTTTGCCTCATAAAGGGGAATGAAAGGAATAGTCAGAGAATGGATATCACACTGAGGATGAGTGTTACTGATTGTCAAGATCACGGTCACTATCCAGAATGAATTATGATTTTATTTTAGGGCAGCGCAACTAATCATGTAGAGTGAGGAGGGCATTAAGAATACTACTTTCTGCATCATAGCAAAGATACTTCATAATAATAAACAGAGAGACATTAAGGCTGTCACATCAATATCAATGATTCAATCATGAAAATTCTGTCAGCAATATTGCATTACTTAGAAATATATAATACTCCACAAGGAGACTGCACACTAAATATGCTTGAGAAAATAAATAGAACAAATGCATAAAGAGATAAACAAGATGAACAGATCATGTGTTAGCATTGATTCAGTAGTTTTTAAGTTTCAGCTCCCTGGGAAATGTACAAAAGTTTACTACTGGTGCTAAACACCAATAAAAAACTTGTGAGGACCACATCTTCCAAGAAAGAATGAAAATGTGGACTGTTCTGTAAAAAGGACAAAAAAGGGTAAAGCTCATTTATGGTCTCTAGCTGGCAAAACGATGTGATTATACATCTGCTTGGTTATTTGAGCTTGATCATGCTCACAGTTACAATAGAGGTTGAAGTTTTGTGTACTTAAGGAAGCTGGTCACAGGTCTTGATTCTAGAATATTTGGTGGGCAAAATAACACAAATTATGACACAAAGGTTATGTCTCTCTGAAGGCCAGCAATATTCATGTCAGGTGGATATTCCTGTGGTTCAAGTGGTGATGGATGTAATGCCATTATTTTACCCTAATTTGTTAATGCTTTGCTAGTGTTTTCTTTGTATCTGTGTATGTTTTCCTGTTCAGTGTCAATAGAAGAGGGAAGGCAAAAATTAAATGATGACAAGAAAGCTATTCACCTAAATTTTACAAGTAACTTTGTGTGCTTGTGCACAGAGAAAGAAGCAACTTTACAAGTACTGAATGTTACTTAGTATTCCTTGGAAGTACTTGTTTTCCTGTACAAGTGGCAGAGTTGCACTGTAAGCCCATTTTAACAGACTGATGCATCTTTAACACATCAGAGTGGAAACTTCCTAAAAACTTGAAGTTTTTGGCTACTGATGTATTAGAATCATCCGTACAAGTTTTATTATGTTTCTACAGATACAGCTTTATGATGAAAATATTTTGAAATATTAATTAAGTTTATGTATGAATTATGAGTATTATTTCATGAACTTGCTGGCCAATTTTTTTTTATTTCAGCTCTCTATACCATGTATTCCTTTGGACTAAAAATGACTGAACTAAAGCAATATCATGCAAGAAAAGATAGACTCAGTAGAACTGGCCTGAATGAGATAAAAAAGGTAAAAGGCACTCTGCAATTACAGTTGACAAGTTGGTTTAATATCCAGTGAAAGAAGAATGCAATTCAAGAGCTGCTGGATTAATTAAGTAATATGACAAAATAAACCACAGATTATTATCATTTTCAGTATGGCCCCAGAATCAGGGAGGCCTGGGGGCTCAGAGTTCAACTTCTCTCTACACAAGAAGTGCTGATATCTATAATGAACGTGGGTATCAAGATATAAAAATGTATTATATATAAGATACATAATAGAATTATATATCTGACAGATTTTACAAAGAAGATATCTTTTATCTCATAAATCTTATTATATTAATATCTTACATCTCCCTGTTTATACAGACTATATAGATAATATAGATAATAGATTGCAATGATTATGGAACATAGGCTAAAAAAAATGGGGGGGGGGGGAAATCTCAATGTCTAAGATTATCAGAAATAAAACAATCTGAGGAAAGCAACCAGTAAGTAGTCTGATGGAAGTGAGTGAAATAAATTATGAGAGCCAGTTTGTGTTTACTGGAAATCTACTGCTGCCTGGGGCATTATAAAAATCAATCAGACAGGTGAAAATAGAAAGTGAATAACCAATGGATGGTTTAACAAATTTGTAAAAGTTTCATAGAAAATCTGGAAACTCTGAAAAGTATTCTGTGTAAATTCACATGCAAACTACTAAAAGATGCACAGATCACATCCTAGAAAAATACACTTTTAGTAGACTGACAGACTGTTTTGAAAGTCCCATGTAGCCCATGATATGCAGAGTAAGAGTTCTCATTGTAGTGCAGTGTGAGGAGTGGTACAAAAGAGACAGTGCCACGACACTCCGCAGAAGATGGAAAAAACTCCCTTGCCATGGTGAAATTAGGTATAGCAAAGTTTTGTTAATTACAGGGCCAAACTTCTTGCCTGATTAGAAGCTGGTCTTGCTTAATCAATTGGGGTGGATTAGAAGCTGGTGTTGCTTATCTATTGGGGTGACTGATGAAGGATCATCCATTTGTGGAAGACCAGTGGATTTGCATTAATTTCTATTGACTAATGACAGTCAGAAAAAGCAAAAAAGCAGAAAAAGCAGAAAAGCAGAATGATCAGAAGCAGCCTGATACAGGTTTGAGAAGGATGCATCTGTTGATGTGATGGGAATTCTGCTGATGAGTTCCAGGAAGCACTCACACTGAGGAAGTCTTGAGGCAAACCTGCTGGCAATATTTGCCTGTGTGTATAGCACATGAGCACAAGCGATAATTTTGTTCTTCCTTCCAGACTGCCACCTGCCCAATATTGTATTTTGCTGGACAGTAAACTGTGGATCTACTAGATTTTTGGATGCATTTGGAATCAGGTGGGTCATGAGAACTCAGGTGGAAGCTGACTTCCAAAGGAGAGTGAATGAAGAAAGGTGACCAGTCCCTACAGCTTTGGAAATACAAGCCTTGACAGAATGTGTAAAGGTGAGGGCAAAGGCGAGCTGTGGCAAGGGAAATTCAGGCAACTGGTAAGTGACAGTGAGAAAATCTTTTATCAAAGTGTAGGCAAAAGTCACCAGAGGTGGCGTTGTGTTGTTTTCCCCAGTCCCAGGCAGCTCTGGAGAGCCCGGCTAAAGGCGCTGTTTCTCGGCAGGACCAGGGCTGCCGCATGGCCCGGGCACTGTGGCATTCAGCGCACCAGGGTGGGGCTGGCCACGCTCTGTGGCCGGTGCTGGAGCGAGACGAAGAGGTGAAGGAGGCACACCCTGTCCTTGTGGTTGGCTGGAGAGCTTTTATTGTCGCGTGGTGCTGTGATGGAGAACAGTGGCTGCTCCCTAGCGCCGCGTGGACAAAATGGCGACAGGACCGAGGGCGCATGGGGTTTCATAGGGGGCGGGCCAACGGGGGTGGAAGTCCCCTCGCCCAATGGGGACAGATAATGGGGGAGTGATGTAGACTGTGGCAACCAATGGGGACACGACAGGGGTGTGTACAGGGTTCCGGGATGAACGGGAATGCAGGGATGGGGTAACAGACACAGAACTCTCAGGAATGGACAGAGGGGTGGCCACAAGACTGGCATGGTGATGCTCCAATGGTAAATGACCCGGAGCGGACCACCGCGGGGGGAACAGGGGGGTACACAGAACCGGCTAACTGACACATATCAGAACCCCTAATCTGAACCCAAACCTGGGATGCAACAACCAGAGATCAAGATTTCAACAACTGGCTTTTTGTAAAATCAAGCAAAAAGCAGACCGGAAAAGAAAATACAGTATCTGAGCAACAGTAAGTAAGGTCTAATGGCGTTCACAAACAGATGACATGAACAGAACTGTGCAAAACCATGTATTTCCTTTCAGAACTATAAAATCCAAACATACTAGAGATTACTAATAAAGATAGAAATCTGTATATATTTTATACATGTTGACATGTATAAAATATATTTCAATAGAAAATGAGTGCAACTTGAAAACGATCATGTTCCAGACCTGAAAACACATGAAATGAGTAAAGACACAGAGACAGTTTTTACGTTTTGAGGAGAAAAGTTGTACCGAATGGTGAAGAAGGTAATCAGTCAAGGCAATCAAGGAAAGCATCAAGCAGGAAATTATCAGGTTAGGCTTTGGAGCCAGTGAGTAAAAAACAGCCAATATCAGAAATAAGCTTAGCATGGAAGACCGATACAGTAATTCTGCTGATATAGATGACTGAAATTAGAACATAAGCCTTAATTGCTATGTATTTGTGACTGTTTCTCACCATACACTAGTGAAAGCTGTTGTTTACTGCCTTAATGGGCTAAACCACTGTAATTTTGTGTTAAATTACTACACTAGGTACAGTCCTATTGTCATGAAATTGGTGGCAAAGCTGTGAGAGAAGGTTTGAATTTCTGAAAGTTAGCAATAAATTTTAGACTAACATCCCAGTCTGAACTCTGTCCCAGGTAATAAAGTAGCAAAAAATTGTGCGTAAAGGAGGGGCAAATATAAACAACAGTCCAGTCATTACACTGTAATAGGCAAACACAAGAAGCATAATTGTACGTATGCATGCATAATGGGAGTTGTGTTCTTTATAGTCAACTTACATTCAAAAAGTAATCTACATATTCAGTCCTAGCTTGATATATATTGCCACTCAGCATATATGAAAAAGCACTTGAAGATTCAAGATGAAGAACACGTTGCAAATTCTGTTTTCAAATTTAGAAATTCAGCATAGGACTATCTGCTCTTGCACATTTTAAGCTTCCAGTTAATCTCAAAAATAAATGTACCTACATATGTAGTGTAAAACACGTATGAAGATGACAGTACAACTTTTTTTGGATTCCAAATAGTAAAAATACCAAATATTTACATATGTTGGCAGAATGCCTTATTATAATGGTGCTTATCAATTATGGTGCTTAGAAATCAATTTAAAATAATATTTGAGGACAAGCTATCTTGAACAAGAGTGAGATAGCTGTTCAAAAATCAACAATTTCAGTGCTGCACTCTCCACTGTTGTCTCACTTAAGGAAGTGTTCCTGAACACACACTTCCCCCTAAGAGAGACTGTGTAGATAGTGCTGCCAATCTCCTTTCTAAAGCAGCCTGAGAGCACTGTATGGTTGCAACTCTGCCAGAAACAAATGAACAGCAAGGTGATTACGTGAATGTACATGAATGGCTACTGCAACCTATTTAATATTTTATATTCAATTTTATTAAATTGAGAACCACCAATAAAAACAGTAACAATAAGAATGTGCATGCACTTTCTTATTTAAAACACAGATGTATGCTTTGATCTCTAGATTCTGTATGATGCCATCATGCAAAAAATTTTTCTGCATCATTAAATATTTTATCTCTTGATATGCTCAATCTCTGCTATCAGAATTCAATATATATGTATATCTATGTACAGTTCTGCTGCACAGGATCACCCAAGAAATTATTCCCACATATGTTTGTCAAAATATAACCAGTGGCCAGAAAAGGAGAATATCTTATTAGAAGTTTGCAGTTAGACTGTAAGTAGTGCCATAGGCCAAGACTACCTTAGATAAATTTTGGAACACTTGTAAGTCCTCTATACATATGCCTTATTCAGGCATTTTTATCGAGGTATTTAATTACAATGCCATGTCTATCTGGTTGTAACACAGAACAAGCACTCAGATTGTCAGTTGCCTCTATTTAACTTCTTCTGAAAAATACAGCTGAAAACTTAGTATGTATTGGCATGGAAGATTTTAAAAAATAACTGTATTTACTGTTAATGGATTTCTGCTTCATAGTCAGCACAATTTCAGAATTGGAACTAGAAAGTACAGAAATGTCACAAACCATATAATATGGGACAAACAGTGGGTTAGATTATCTGCATCTGTCCCATCCTCTCCAGTGAAGGATTCAGAAATTTATGCAATTTATACACATAGAATTTGTGTACAACAATTTATACACATATTGTTGATTTGACATAATACTTCTAGACTTATAGAAAAGCTAAGATATTAATTGTGCATCACTTGATTTCAAAGTAAAATACCCCAATGAAGATTTGAAAACCCAAATCAGAAGCCATACAACATCTCAATAATGAAGAAACCAGTATTTAGCTTGCATGTCATTTTTGGTGCTGAGAAGTTTATAAAGAGCTTCATGATCCAGATCTCTGGGAGCACTTTGTAAGCAAGAGAAATGATACCTGTGTCTATATGGTCACACTATGGGAGCAAACATATCAACCAATCTGTGCAGCTGAAGTCATGTCTGAAATACTATGACTGTCAAATTTAAAATGAAAGGAGTAAGATTTGGTGGTGTTATGTTCTACCTGGCTTCTATTTTTCCTACCTTGAAGGTTGTTGGACCAGTAGGAAAAGTTGTCCTCTGCATAAAAAGTGGAAATAGAGATGAAGTATATTGGCCCAAATTCCCAGTACTCCTGAGATAAAAAGGACAGAGAAAAACAAAATGAATGGAAGTAATTAGAAAATCACATCATTAATTTAGTACTGCTTCACTGTTTTAAGGTCTTAGATCTCCAGCTGCTTATCAGAGATGCAGTCATAGAAATAAGAGAAGCAGCTTGCATCTTCTATCATTCTCTCTTCTTTTAAATGTGGAAATCTGGCAGCTGTGACCATCTAGAATTTTTATCCTAGTGCTTCCTTTTTTTTTTCCCCAAAGTGGATTGCTAAGGAAGACCTGGAGTTTTCGGATTCTGAGATTTGCTCTTCTCCTCCCTAGAGACAGGGTTCTAGCTTTGCTCACCTGTACTGACACTTAAGCTCATAAGGTCTCAGGCTTTCAGTAGTGAAAGACATGGTGACTATTTTGTGTGTGGGGGTAGAGATCAATTTTAAATGTTCCAATATGTTCAGGTAGCAGTTTGGATTGCAAAACCTTTGGTAGAAGTTCTGATCATGGCAGCTGGGCAGAAAAATATCTGTATTACTAATTGCATGCAGCATATACTGGCCTTATTTGAGTAGCAGTATGCAAACTGATGTATGCTCAGTAGCCTCTTCCACTACTTCAAGAACATTTTAATCTTAACATTAGTCCCAGAAAAAAAAGCCACTGCTTTCCAAAAATCAAAGTTGGTAACAGTAAAGATTGCTATTCTTTGCTTTTATTAAATAAGATAACACATAATCATAATTAAAAGCCCAGCTTCTTGTCTTAGGTTGCAATGCAAGATGTGGTCGGGGGTGAGTATTCTATTGCGATCTGTTAGAACCAGGTGGGGCAGTTATCTTCTGTTAGTAGGTCAGTTGTTACAGCCAGGTGGAGCAGTTTTATTTAGCTCTTCCACAATCCATCCTCCCTCCAGGGAGATATCTTGTGTTAATGGGCCATCAAGCCTCACTGCAAGACTAATACAAAATTACATCATCCCATTGTGAGATGCTCCACCCAGGAGGAGGAGCCAAGCATTCCTACCTGCATGTAATCTGAGTTTTGGAACACCACAGGCAGCCTTTTCCCACTGGATTCCCAGAGGAAGACCAGGCCCACACCACCTACACCACCACTGGACATTCAGAGGAAAACTATACCCTTCTATAGGATCACTGCTTCAGCAGAATCACAGCTGTCACTCTAGGAGGACTGCAGCCACCATTTAATTGGACTGCTACCAACACCCTGACCAACAGGTGTCAGGTTGTGCTCTGACTCTGTCAGTGCTGTTTTCTATTTCTGCATTTTTATTTTTATTTTCCTAATAAAGAACTGTTATTCCTACTCCCATATCTTTGCCTGAGAGCCCCTTAATTTCAAAACTATAATAATTCAGAGGGAGGGGGTTTACATTTTTCATTTCAAGAGAGGCTCCTACCTTTCTTAGCACACACATGTCTTCTCAAACCAAGATACTTCTCCATGGGAAAATAGCTATATTAAAGATTTTGTCTAAAGGATGAAATTGTTTTAGTAGGTTTTCTTTCAGAGAGAAGGGGAGAGCTTACCATGGGTGGAAGCTCTTTGCAGTAAGAAAATTCCACCATATACTTTATTGATAATGAAGGCTTTGATAAATTCCAGCAGATTACATAAGGTCTGTCTGTATAGGAAAAAGGTTCCTTTCTAACACAATAACTCATGTGTGCACACTTACCCACTTACTTGGTATTTTTTGATCCATGTTCCATTATAGCCCAAATTTTGAACAAGGATTTTTAAAGCCACTCTTAAAGTAAGCTGCATGAAATTATTTAGACTCTTTTCCAAACCCCTTTAAAAAATTCATGGGACATCCCTAAACTTCTGGGCACCACCTCCACCCACCTCATTAGAGTGGAGAAGAATTTTGTGGGGGGAAAATTTGTTAAAATTGCCAGAAAAATCTGCATGCAAAGACTGGTTTCCAATAATTAGCAAGTAATAAGAGAGAAATCATCACATATGTACAAATGGCAAACTGAGTCATGCCTCAGCAATATGCTTCTTTGCTATGATTGAGCATGCCAATTCATTTTCAAAGCAGTAATTTGAATGGTGTAAAGGGAGACCTATTTATTTGCTTCCTTCTCCCCTCCACCCTCCTCCAGCAAAAGACAGAGCATTAGTTAAAAAAAACAAATGAAGGAAAATTCCCCAAAGAACCTTAGCAAGGAACAAGAAAAACATCCATTGTAAACAGCGGGTGGGTCTTCTGACAGGCTTTGTTTGCAAATGATAACAATTACAGGTAATTTTTCATTTCAATTGGAAGAACAGGTATTAAAAAAAAGGAGAGCAAGAGAAACAGAGAGCGAGTGAGATTTCCCAAGTGCCTTATTCCCTCCCAGGTCTACAACCTAACAGGAGTGTAGAGAGCTCAGTAGTTTCTTCTTATTCCATTAAGTGAGATCTAATTGTGTCTCTTCTGTCTGTTGGCAGATGCAGTTTCTACATAACAACAGCCCAGAGACAGAGCTGCCTGATTAATGCCTCCAGCTGTCATATGCCCCATTATCTGTGCATTTGCATAACTTAATGGTTCAGGACAGGGGAGAGAGGATGCTTAATTTAATGTTTAGCAGGCCCTTGATAGCTGAATAATTTAAGAACTGTCAAGGGAGGTCAGTCCTACAGCGATTCAGCAAGACAGCCGTGATTTCTGAATATCATTAAAATCCTTACTTAGGATAATTTGAGGAAAAAAAAAAAGAAGGGAAGCATAGAAAAACAACAATGCCTGAAGGGAGGCCCTGCTTCTCTGTTAACTATTCCTGCCCCGAAGATGAGGAGAAAGACTCATGGAAAAAAACACATCAATCAATAACATGGACAAGAGAGAAAGGGGTTAACCCTATGCAAGCTCTCTCTCTCCCTCCCTTCCTCCTGCTCCCCCCCTCTCCCCCACCTCTCCTCCCTCCCCTTCTTGCCCCATCCCCCAGTCTCTCATAATTGAAGGGTGGAAATACAGAATTTTCTTAAACTCATCTAAAAGGCCAACATGCTTTGAACATGAAACACTCTTGGTTTTGGTAGATGCTAATGAATATTATTAAGCTAATCTTCCATTTGTTTTCTAATTATGTGTCAGAAAGCACTTGCAGTGGCAGCTGAGGCAACTGCCAGGGTGCATTTATTTATCTTCCAATCCTGTGTCTACTGACCGCCTATAGCACACAGTGATTAGGATCAAATAAAAAGGGATAAAAAAAATTAGATTTTTTTGCAACTTGATAACTGCTCTTTTCCAAGTTCATTAAGTTCTGCATGACATTTGACTCTATTTTAAGAACTGATAAAATTGAGTTATTTAGGCTTCCCTGTGAAGCATTCTGTCACAATGCAAAAATGAATGAAAGAAATAATCTATGTCTGGACTGATCCTCTGTATTGGCTCTGGCTGAGATGAAGCTAATTTTCCCCACAGCAGCCCTTGTAGTGCCATGCTTTGCACTGGTGGTTAGAAAGCTGTTGATAGCACACCAGTGTTTTAGCTACTGCTGAGCAGTGTTGTCACAGCATCAGTGCAGGCTCTCCAACATTTCCCCGCTCACCAGTGAGGATGGGCAAGATGTTGGGAGAATGCAGCCAAAGCAGCCGACCCAAACTGACCAAGAGGATATTCCATACCATATGGCATCTGCTTAGCAATATAAACTAAGAGAAAGAGGGAAGAAGGAAGCAGGCATTTGTTGTTAATACATTTGTCTTTTAGTGCCACCACTATGCATCTGGAAGCCCTACTTCCTGGAAAGCAACTGGACATCATCTGCTGTTGGGGAAGATGAAATAGCAAGGCCCTATAAATATGAGGGCCTGGCAAAAGAACCAGAGAATACAGATATCGAGATGAAAACAAGGTTTGAAATACCAAACCTTCATTACTGAGCATCCCGAAAACAATAATGCAATCCCCCCTTTTCTGATAGATCCTAAGGTCAAATGGAATGTCCTGTCTCACCCCCCAATGTGTGGTTCATCCCTCACCTGTAACCCTCCCCTGAAGTATCCGATGTCTGTAACCCCATTGGCCCAAGTCCTGTCCCAGCCCACCTTGAAGCCCCCTGATAAGGTGTGGCCGAGGGACCGGACGCTCTCTCTCTTGGACCTTCCTGCTGGGACACCCACCTGGCACCATCTCTCTCTCCCCCCGCTCTCCCTGGGCCTGCCACGAGTTGCGGCTAGCAACTCTAAGCAAGGCCCTTCATCCTTTACAATAAACCCTATGCTCTAAAGACCGGGCCTCAGAGATCCTTCGTTACCACCCATCCACACCGTCCTGGAGTCCAGCAATCCCCGCAATCTGCTGATGGGAAATAAAGAACAAAACTTTGCTTTTCCTTTGCTTCTGTGCATAACCTTTGTTTTTGCTTTATTAAGTTGCCTTTGACTCCCAACTGACTCCCAATTTCCATGTCATTTTCTCCCCTGTGTTTTATGGAGGACAGGAGTGATGGAGAAGCTTGGTGGGCAACTGACATCCATCCATCCATCCATCCATCCATCCATCCATCCATCCATCCATCCATCCATCCATCCATCCATCCCATGCCCTATCTATTTGGTAGCCAAATCAAGGACTTGCTCAATGTGTCGTGGAATCATAGAATCTTAGAAAAATAGAATGGCTTGGGTTAGAAGGGACCTTAAAGACCATCTAGTTCCAATGCCCCTGCCGTGAGCAGGGACTCCTCCCAGTAGACCATGTGGCTCAGTGCTCAGCCTGGCCTTGAACACTCACAGGGATGGGGAATCCACAGCTTCTCGGGGAAACCTGTTCCTGTGCCTCACCACCCTCATAGTGAAGAAGTTTTTCCTAATATCTGATCTGAACCTACCAACTTTCAGTTTGAAGCCATACCCCCTATTCCTGTAAATGTAAAGAGTCTCTCCCCACGTTTCTTGCAGCTCCCTTCAGGTACTGGAAGGCTGCAATTAGGTCACCCCAAAGGCTTCTCTTCTCAAGGATGTACAGTCCCAATTCTCTCAGCCGTTCTTCACAGGAGAAGTGTTCAATTCCTCTAATTATTTTTGTGACCCTCCTCTGGACTCTTTCCAACAGGTCCATGTCCTTCCTGTGCTGGGACCCCAGAGCTGATGCAGCCCTGCAGGTGGGGTATCAGCAGAGCAGAACAGAGGGGGCAGAATCCCCTCCCTGGCCCTGCTGCCTGCGCTGCTTTGGATGCAGCCCAGGACACGTTTGGCTTTCTGAGCTGTGAGTTCTCATTGCTGAGTCATGTCCAGCCTCCCATCCACCAGCACCCCCAAGTCCTTCTTTCCAGGGGCACTCTCCATCTGTTCATCCCATAGCTTGTGCTGGAAGTGGAACCAGGGGTTCCAACCCAGGTGCAGCACCTTGCACTTTGTCTTGTTATACCTCATGAGATTGCCATGGATGTGCACTCCTTGATCCTGCCCAGGTCCCTCTGGATGGCATTTGTCTTTCAGACAACAGCAGCACTTGGCTTGATGTCACCAGCAAATTTGCTGAGGGTGTACTCAATACCTTCATCTACATCATTGATGAAGATGTTAAATAACACTGGTACTGATGTTGTTTTGGTTTGCACTTTTTCCTTTTATATGTTCTCTGTATTCTTTGCACATATATTTGTAGCTCTATAGCCTATTGTATTAGTGGCTTGTTTTCTCAATAATTTTCCATGGCTCTTTCCTAGGCAGAAAGACAAAACAAATTCCAGAACTCCAAGCCCCGGGGAATACAAGGCCCCTATCCTATCTTGGTTCTTCCTGGGAACCAAGGCTGAGAACAACTCTTCATGATACATCTTCATAAACAAAGTAGAGCTAGCACCAAGATGGGGGGCTTCAGAGAAGGAGCTTGACCTAGGGGGAAATTCCATCCTAATTTGTCTTCCTAACTGGTGCTTTTTTTGTCAATTATGCTAATTTGCTAAACATATAAAAACTGTATTCACCCTGTATGGGCAGGATTTTGTGGACATCTTTCCATAACTGCCCCTGAAGGCCTTCAATAAAGATCCACTTTTATATTACCTCCCATATTAAAATTATCTTGAGCTTCATTTCTAGGTTAGAAAAGGCAACAGCACCGGCATGGACCCATGAGGGACATCACTTGTCCCTTATATCCATCAGGACTCTGAGCCATTGACCACTACCCTTGGGACGCAACCATCCAAATTTCTTATCCATCTAACACTTGAATCCATCTCTTTCCAATTTAGAGAGAAGGATGTTTTGGGGGACTGTGTCAAAAACGTTACAGAAATTCAGATCAATTACATCTGTAGCCCTTCCCTTTTCCACTGATATAGTTACCCCATCATAGAAGGCCACTGGGTTGGTCAGGCAGGATTTGCTCTTGATGAAGCCTTGTCAGCTGTCCTGAATCACCTCCCTGTCCTCCTTATGCCTTAGTGCAACTTCTAGGATGATCTGTTCCATGATCTTCTTAGGCACAGAGGGGAGGCTGACCAGTTGGCTGTTTCCAGGGTCCTCCTTTCTATCCTTTTTGAAGATGGGCACAATGTATCCCTTTCATCCAATCCCCTAGGACTTCACCTGACTGACATTACTTTTTAAGTATCATGGAGAATGGTTTAGAAACTATACCAGTGAATTCACTCAGGACTCTGGGATGCAGCTCATGAAGTCCCATGGACTTACATATGTTCAGGTTCCTCATGTCTGAACTAGCTGATTGTTATTTACAGTGGGAAGGACTTCAGGAAAAAGCTGTTCTGATATTTCTATTGAATACATTGCATTTTTCCAGCCCTGTCATCCCCTCTCACCAAACAGAGCTCTGTCATTCCTGAGATCTGGCCCTCTGAAGTTGATAGATTTAGGATTTAAACAACTTCACAACACAACGATTAAGGATTCTGTTAAGAGCTCTATTTGATAGATTCAGAGTAACTTAGTGGAATGACATGATTTACATTTACTGGATGAAATCAGTCTGTTTTCCTGCTTGTGGTAAGCAATCTGACTTTCTAGCCAGCACTTTGGCCCTAAGCACTTCTTTTTGCCTATGTTTCTGGACAACCACATATTTTCTAGCTTGTCGCTTCTGCTTTGCCCAGTTCAGTTCACCTGGCCCTAACAGACATCCCCATGGGTTTTCCTTGGGTTCATTGTGTGGATCCTTCTTGTAAATGGCTTTTTGGCAGAATGTGCCTTGCTTTAGCTAGTCAGTTCTATAAAGTATATGAACAGCTTATTTGATTTCTGATTTAATTCCCATGCTGCATATGCAATTGCAAATGTGCTGATGATAAAGAAAAAAATCTGTAAAACTACCAGAACCTTATGTCAGCACGTTTGCACATACAGTCCATACACATCACTACACACAAAGCTATGTACATGTAACTGGATGAGTTACCTCAAATTTTCCTCCCCATGTTCTTAAATCAACAGTTCAGAGTACCATTTGACATTGGAGCACCTGGTATTTCTCTGAGATTTAGAAAAGGTGTAGGGAAAATTGAGTTGAAGGATTACATTGAGTCAAAGGAGAACAATTGTTATGGCTGGTTGGCAGCTGCCCAAGATTTTATAAGGGATTGAATACCCCCTATCTTTGTGCTGTTGAAATTTCCTTCTATGCCATTTTTGTCTTGACATTTTATAAATATGGAAAAGCAACAACTGTCAGCTGAATTAATTACTCAACTGGTTTAGTCTGTAGATTACAACCTGTGTCTTCACCAAGCAGTTACACTTGACAATGACATTTGGTGGGGTGGGGTGGTTAGAGCTGTAAGAGCATGGAAAGGAGAAAAAAATCTGCTCCTGTGTTTAGTGAGCTGTTTTGTCTTTTTTATGATCTTTCATCTAAGTATGCAATACTCAGCAGAACAGGATGAGTGTCATGTTTGTTGGATGTTGTGTGGTGACTTTTATACACAGAACTGATCCATGGTAGGAGAGCCGTGGATACCTCTGGTTTGTACTATGGATAAATAGAGAGATGATGCTGAGGTTTTTATTGCTTGTTTGTTTAGCTACATTACTGTTTCTGTCTCCCAGAAAGCAAGATTTTTTTTTTTTTTTTTTTTTTAACGCACTAACACTTTTAATGTTTGCTTATCTTTCCAGTTGCTTTGTTTTAAAAGGGGAAATTGAGAAACAATCCTGCATTGTGGGGCTCAGTTTCTGAGAGGTAAATTTCTGTAAGGTTCATTTTTGGCCACTGCCTTTTTGTAGCTTCCTAGCAGGGAATTGATTAGAAGCAGTGTGAAGCTGAAGTAGAAACTGGGATCATTCATTTGGGGGAAAATTGTAGTTGCAGGTTAGAGAACTCACTTTTAAACATGAAGTCCTGCTCTGTTGGCCTTATAGTTATTTCGCTCATTTTTTTTCAGAGACAAATTTAGTCTTAATGCTGGAAACCCCCAGTGACAAGGTTGTCCATTTGTAGGCTTCTGCTAACAGAACAAGAATAAGAAAAAAATGGGAAGGCAAAAAATCCTTATGCTCACTAACATAAATCATCACAGTAGTTCAAATCAGCACATATGGTATGGTAACATTGCCCATTGCTTTGAGACCCTCTAATGGAAGACCATATGGGCTTCTGCTGCATCAAAACACAATAGGCCTGTGTTTAGGACTCCACAGTGACCTGGATTCAGAACTTCCTTGCATTTATTGGTTTGTGTGCCTGCATGAACATTTTTTCTTCCAACACAGTGGGTTTTTTCTTTTTCTATTTTTTTCTAGTTCCTTTGTTCAGCAACAGAGTCCAATGGGTTGAGCAAGACAATGCTGTCTGTGCCTGTGGCTTTTGCATTTCACATGATTGCCTTTGCACATTTTGTGATATTTACAGATTTCAGAAATAGTAAGAGAATATTATAACTGGATGCCTTCATCAGAATAAATTAATGGAGAGAAAAAGTATTTTATTTTTTTCTGGTGCATCTCTTTTAAATGACAGAATTATTTTGGAATCGTGGAAATTAGGGTGTCATCCTGAGAATTTCCAATGGTTCATGGTCGTTGTTCTGCAAATGTCACTCTGTCCTGTGGCTATGCTGAAAGAGCTGAAACACAAAATGTTGTTAAAACTGTGGTATCAGGGTCTTATAAATTTATTTATCTAAAGACTTACACAGCATGACTGAAATAGGCATAAAAAATACCCATTAATTGAAACACTTCCAGCACACTGATTACTTGTTACTAAGTATGTTGGCTATAGGTAGAACATAGGTCCTTGCCTTTGACACATTCACTCATCCCTAAAAATAATCAACCACAACCCCTCCCCCCCACCCCCCCACCGCCCCCGAGAAAACATGCAAATCTTCTATGGATCCCACACTGTTTTCATTAAAAAGATTCTCTTTATTTTCAGTCATGTGTTTTGGCTAGTCATTTTACTGCCCTCCCTTGGCTGACTTCAGGGTCCCTAAAATCCATTTGACTTACATCCATCAGCTGGCTATGGGTCTTTAGTTCAGTGCTCAGGTGGAGTGGGATAGGTGAGATCCTGTTTTCAGCTCCCCTCTCAGAAGAGGAGCAGACAGTTGGTGGCCTTTCTAGGACCATATTGTGGAGTGCAGGTGACAAATGTCCTTGTATAACAATATTACTCCTTCTCTTTCTCTTAAATTATCTGTTATGCATGGATCAAGGCTGAGTCTAATCAGTTTTTGGAAGTATGACAAAAATATAGTCACCAAGAGCTATGCATTCACCAAGGACCTTCCAAGCCCAGCATAAGACAGAGGACAGCAGATGGACATGGAGGACAGATGGGGACATGGTTATTAACACAATGATAAAGAGTGGTTGGCTGGAGAATGGTTTCCCTTTCTGTTCCCAAAGTGGACAGGTTTTCTCTGGCAGCTGGGGCTAGCTGGTGGGAATAAGAACAGACAGAGGAGGGCAGATGTCTTCACATTGGTGAGCAGGGAAATAGGGCATAAAACTCCCTTCAAGTGATAGCTCTTCTGCATCCAGGATGGGTTTAAATTGATTTTGCAGACAAGGGTTTTGGGAAGCACAAATGGCTGTGGATGTATATAGAAGCAAAAGGGGCTGAAATTAATTGTGAAAGGGCTCAAACCAGGTTAGAGGGGTGCATGGCTGGACTGAGGAAGAAAAGACTGGTATAACATGCTAATAATATAAGCATATTTCTGTCAGTTTACTATAAGAAATATTGCTGAGCAAGAACACAAGTTTAGCGATCTCGCAAAGTTAGATTAGATAAAATTATCACAATTCCAGCATCAAGTAACCGTTTATTTTGTAACTGCTTCTTCTGTAAGTGCTATTGCTTTGATGATCATGCTGTGTGAGTTCAAATTGAATTGTATTTATTTGACATAACTTTAGAGTATAATAAGTAACAAGTTGCCGCGTTCCACTGTGGGGAACCGCAAGAAGTTCTGTTAAAATACATGGTCAGTGTTATATGTGTATGTGATAATTCATGCAAAGAAAATTGAGGTAACTAAAACTTGAGAAATAAGATGATAATATAAAGCACCAGTAAACATAGTTGTGTAGAAGGTACAGAAAGCACAAATTAATATGTTTATATAGAGGGGGAGGGATTGTTATATGTGTATATGATAATTTGTGCAAAGAAAATTGTCGTATATTTTGTAGTTATGTACTGTTAAGATATACTCTTATAAAAAGTTTTTTAAACGCACAAGTCAGTGATGGGGATTGCAACAAAATGTTGAAACCAGCTGGACAAGGGAGGGAGAACCTCATTTACAATCAAATGAATGTGGCCAGCCTGGAGATGGATTGTCCATCAGGGTGATCTGAGGAATGCTTGGACAATAAATACACAATAAATATCTGAGATTGAGATAGCCAGAGCCATTGGGGAGATACATCTCAATACCGAATTCCGGGAACACGATCATGGGTGTTCATGTTTTGTTCAACTTGCCACAGAGAAAGAACTCCACCTGAATATGTGCAGTCTGAAAAGGAAGAAAAGGGACTCTGCCTCGGGCAAGAAAAGCTGTATAAAAATCGCTCAGACAGGACAGTCGGTGTGAAGCATAGGGGACCCTCTGCTGTAGCGGTCAGACCTGTGTCTCACCCAGCGCCAATACCCGGGCTCGGCACTGACTCTTTTTAATTGGATAGTGGCTTTTCGTTGTTATTCTCTAAATTTATATTTGGACCATTTAATACATTTTCTTTAAATAATAAATTGGAGCATTCATTTATAACAGTCAGGAAGAAAATGAAGCCAGACGAGGCAAACATTGTGTCTGAGAACCGTTTATTGGTAACAAACAAACAAAAACAAACCCCCCCCCAGAAAAAACAACCCAGCAATAAAAACCCATACAAAAAAAACCCCGAAACAAACAAAAAAAAAGGAAAGAAAAGAAAAGAAAAGAAAAGAAAAGAAAAGAAAAGAAAAGAAAAGAAAAGAAAAGAAAAGAAAAGAAAAGAAAAGAAAAGAAAAGAAAAGAAAAGAAAAGAAAAGAAAAGAAAAGAAAAGAAAAGAAAAGAAAAGAAAAGAAAAGGGCCTACTTAACAGACCAAGAGAAGAAAAACAGGCAAAGAATGGGGGGTGTAGAGAGAGAGGGAGAGGAGTCAGAGGGAAAAAGGGCGTTACCCCCGGAGGTCGGGGGGTGCCGCCGATGTCCCCGATGGCTGTGGGGGGGCTGTGCACGCTGCCGGCCGGGGCACGGCTCCTGCGGCGGCCGGACACGAGGGGAGGGGGATCGGGCAGGAGCCTGGGCAGGGCGGCCGGACTCGGGGTCAGGGGGATCGGGAAGGAGGGCAGGAGCCTGGGCAGGGTCGCGGCGAGGATGGGCCCCGGTCAGGCTCGGAGGCGGGCAGGGCTGGACGCAGGGACAGGGCTGCTGGGACGCAGCAGGCAGGGCGCTGGTCAGGGACTCAGGGAGGCCGGGCAGACGCGAGGGCGAGCAAGAGCCAGCGAGGGCAGGAGAGCCAAAAGGCAGAATTTCAAAAGCAAGTTCGAAAAGCCCCCAGAAGAGTCGAAAGGCAAGGGCCAGAACAGCCTCCGGAGCCCCTGGTGCAGTTACTTTTTGTGCCCTCGGCTCCTCCCCGAGTCCGCCTGCTGACAGGAGACCATGGCCCAGTCCGATGTCCCAGTGCCATCCATTGGCAGAGACCTTCTGGCGTCTGACTGGAGAGTGTCTCTGGGGTACAGTGCCTTCGGTGGTCCCCTGCTGACTGCCTGTTCCCTGTGAGACATGAACTGGTGGCCAGGCAAAGTCCCCCCAGAGACAAGGCTTTCCTCCATCTCCTGGCTGCCTCCTGGACATGGCGCATGGGCAACCCCTCCCCTACAGACAGCCAAGACAAATAAATTGGCTCTTCACACAAGTTAAGTAGTCAGCATAGCCCTGAGCTCTTGGTTATACTTAGGTAGAAAAAAGGTAGAGGTTAGTATTTTTGGTAAATAATTGCTTCAGGTATTTGGCTTTTTTTTTTTTTTTTTTTCTTTTAACTCCTGTTAGGACTTCTTTCTTCAGTGCTCTGCCACACCTATCAAGGTCCTCTACTCCGGTCTGATTTTAAGTTTTGGACTAATTCAAGTAAGTTTCATAGCTATGTGTAGTTCTTGATTTTGAAACATGGGGCTGAGAGTTCTGTGAAATGCACAGGTTATGGTGAATTTTCTTCTCTCACCAATATGAAATTTTACTTTTAAGTGGATTCTAATGTTAATAAAATCTTCATAAACCTTGGTAGTGTAACAATAGTGATTTATTGCTTAGCCATCAAAATAAAGAAAATATGTCCAAAATAATTTTTTTAAGGAGCTCTAGCAGAAATCTCTTAAAAATGTTACACAAAACCGATGCTGTGAAGACTGAGCTAAAATAAGGGCTGGCAAGCTCAGCCTGAGGTGGAAGTATCTCTGGTCAAATCACTGTTTCTCTGTCTTTAGTTTTATGGATTAAAGCCTATCAGGAATACAATTCTGTCTTAAATCTCCTGATCTGTGCCATGACTAATAGATTTTCAGTTCCCAAGGGATCAGAATAATTAAATGTATTCAAATTTAACTCAACATTTAATGCTTAATTTTATTACTGAATTCAGAGTTTCTTTTCAGTAGCATATGTGGAAATCTAAGAGAATGGAAATGGAAATCAAGAAAATCCATCTAAAGGTCCAGCCTGTGAAGTGACTCCATTTCTCTGTTCTGGTCAACAGCCTATGAGAAGATGCCTTAAAAGAAAAAAATTCTTAGCTTTTATCTTTACACAAATACATATTGTAATGAACCTCTATAAGCTGTGAGGGGTTCAAGTACTTGTTTTTGCTGACCATGTACAAAGTTAGTTACATAAGTGCATTCCTGTGCTGGCAGTTTCTCTTAACTTTTAATCAAGGTGCAAATGGTTTCTTCAGCGGTGACTACTTGAACAATATTTCATTTGATATTTACGTGAAATGAGCCAGGAAACATGAGGCAGATCAGAACATGCAATATGTGAATAAGCATGGAGACTGAATATTAAAGTGTTGCTAAAGCCACTCTTACTTTGCCAAGCTGATATGGAGAAGTTGGTAGGCAGCTTGAGGAAGCCTCTGGTTTTGTTTTGTTTTGTTTCTTGACTGAGCAGAGGTTAAAAAAACCCGTGATATATTCTTTCTGTCACATATTAGACACTGAAGAAAAACTGCTCCTGAATGTCACCTTTAATATTTCAGTTGTATCCTAAGAAGAATGTGGTAGGTGCTAATTGTGCTGGAAACTTGGTGATCTATTTTCACTGTGAGTGCTAGCTTATAATTTGAGCCCATACTGAATTTTTAAAACATGGTTCAATAAAAAATTAAATTGTTGCCCTATCACCTCTTTCAACACAATTATCTGTCAGCTACTGAAGTTTGGCCTCATTTGCAGATGTTAAAAAGCATTAGCGCAGGCAGAATTGTTTTGTTCAGTTGAAGAAATTATCCCTCTATTTACCTTGCCCTCAAATTCAGGTCTGTGAATGCACTTCTGAAAGGGGTAGAAAACTTCTTGGCTCATGCTAACAAGTCTGAGTGAAAAGTTCTGGGTTTAAGAAATCAAGTGCAGAAATTAAGGTCTTGCAAGCAATTGTATAGTATCAAGTCAAGGCTGAGAATGAAGCCAAATTCTTACATTGCAGAGATGCTTTACAGTTCCTCCTGATATGTAGCTTTCCAAAGCACATTCAATAAAAAACATTGGAATTTTGCTTCATCTGCAGAGTAACAGGGTCTTGAGAGATCCACATGTAGGTCTAACTGCAAGAAAAGGTTCACACTGAGAATGCTCCTGGCGCAATGTAAAGTACTGCTTTTTGCTCTCCGAAACTGTGCTGCTTATTACAAATAGTTTAAAAAAAAATTCATGTGGAGGTATGTAGTGACCAACAAATATGTGGTAGAATGGGACGTAGGGATATACTTGCCCTTTTCTTACTTCCCCCTGGCTGCACGCTTGTAGTCACCACAAGGAAGAGGACACTGGTTTAAACCAGTGTTCACTTCTCTGCTGTGTTATCTATTACAAGGGTGAAAAAAGTGGGAATAGTAAATATAGTATAGTGTATATATATGCCAAGTACTAATTAATACTGATAAGTGTTAACTTCCCTCTGTCTCCTTCCAACAGGGCTCTGTGCATTCACCAGCTTTGCTTTTTGTTTGTAAGTAACTTGTCTAAACTAAAGCAATTTAAAAAGTCCTCCTCACTTTTCTCAATAGAAAAGATATGTGCTGTTATTCACTTTATCAGCCAGTCAAGCAAATCAGAGCCTGATCCAGAGTGTATGGAAAGACTCCTGTTGGGTTAAATGTGTTTAAGATCAAGATCTTAGCAATGGCAGCACTTGAACAAATCATGCGGCCTCTTTGACTAGCTGCATATCTTTGTGCTTCTCTGTGGCCTGCTAGCTTTTGGGTTTTCTTTGTTTTTTAAGGATTTTATTCTATCCAAGCAACCCTGACTTATGTTCTGTACAGCCTCACTGAACCTAAATAGAGTTTTACAGATTGTAAGTCAGAACTGACTCTTATTCTCGGATGTTGTCTTTTTTCTGATCCAAAGTTCACTGTCATGCTAGCTTGTCTCTTCCCCTCATCTGCTTTCAAAATTTCATTTCTCTTTTATTTCTGTGTTTCCAGAGCTCTGGCCCTATCACTCAGCTGCTAAATCTTTGTCTCTGTCTATTGGGCTGCCTTCTTCCTCTCAACTGCCAGATCTTTGCTGGCTCCCAGCAATCTTCTTTCCATCCTCAAGTGCTATAATGTATTTGCTGATAATTAGTGAGTTAAGAAAGATGGGTAAGTCCACACTATTCTGTCTCTCAGCATTCCTAGATGGAGGGTGCAAGTCAAGCCAAACCAGTATTTTTTTCTAAGGAATCTTAAACTCTTAATAGGCATGCTTTTCAATTTTTCCAAACTAGATAGGCCTAAATCCTCTGACAGTAACTTGACACTATTCCATTGATTTCAACAGCTTTACTTTGACTTAGACTGAAATTTACACCTTAGTATAAATGGAGCCTGTGTTTCACATAAATCACTAGAAACTAGTTAGATGTGTGGCAAATTAAATATCTGATGTCAAATTGCTGCAAGTTCCCAAATTAGTGCTGATAAATATCAAATCTTAAATTTGTGTTTGAAATGAAATTAAAATTACCATTATCTAATGGAAATAGCTCTGTACTATATCTTCAGTGACAGGCATGAGTTTAATAATCTAACAAACCACTGGATGTCTCTACTGTGCCATGCCAGTCCAGTTAAATATATATATATAGCAGGCACAAAAGCCTACTTACAAAGGAAGGCAGTTTGAACATGGAAATATTTGAAATGATGGGACAGAGATTTGATATCAATCTCTCACTGGATATGCTATGAAATGCAGACATTATGTATACAGTACAGTAAAATTCAACTGTTTCTTAAAAATAAGGAATTTCCTTTTCCTTGTTTAATTTAGGTGGTACCTGTTATTCCAAGGTATAGAGGTGAATCAGAGGTGATTTTTGATTTCTTTTGTTTCTTTAAATCAGCTGAATTGCATTCAGATTTAAACTTTAGTCTTCCTTCTTCAAACACCCTTCTAATGCCTTATTCCTTTGCTGTCCCTCTCCATGGGCCACAGATGATAAAGATAGTGTTCTGGAAACTCTAACTGTTAATTAAGTAAAAAAAAGCTACATGAGAACCAAGGCAATTTAAAACAGGAGGGATAAAATCATGAAGACAGGAATACCTAATGGTGTCAAATATATTATATGGGCTATGTGCTTATATATATAAGGGAAAGGGGATGAAGCCTTCAATAGATACCAGCTGGATTTAGTCACCATGGCTACACAAGATTTGTTCTGGCTGTCCCTTCAAGCTGTTTTTCCAGTGAGAAGGATTACAGGGCTGTGAGGTTTCTGCGGGGCAGGCACCACATTGCTTCTGAGATAGGCTGGCCAGCAGTACATCCAGACACCTGATGAGAAGGGTACAGGCATTTCTTCATTCGGACACCTCACCAGGTACAGGAAAGGTGGTTCTTGAAAGTGAGGGCGGTTCTGTTTGCTTGGTGTCCTGTGCCACTCTCCTGGGGACTGCTTGTATTCTGCATCAGCATGTGTCAGTTTAGATTCCAAAAGCACTTAGTGAGTAGCATTGTGCAGAGTGGGTGTTCTGTACACTAGATTAAATAGCGACCGTGTGACCCAAATTGTTCCTTCCAGTCTTGTTTTATTTGAAGTTAAAAAAATGAAGCATCAAAATTAATAATAAACACCACCATCATGCGATTTTCAATTTATCACAAAACTACCCATGTGTCAGAGTAGTTATAAGCCATTACCAGTATGAATGCTTTTGCTTATTTGCAGTCCCTCACACAGTCACTTCCACTTCTGAAGATGAATCAGGATGTGAAAAATGTGTGCCTGGTTTGAGAACTGGGAGTTATGACAGTCAAATGCTTCTTTGCCTTGCTGGTAATGACGACTCACTGGCATCTCTAATATAGCTGCTGGGTATTCATGCAGAAGAGATGCCATGTGTGACGCTAGAAGGCAAAGGTGGTAAATTATTGTGTTGAGCGAGCAAAGTGGGAATTTACAAAGTGTTTTCAGATACTCATGAATTATTTGTACCAGGAAAAAGGTAATAAATGGGGGCTAGATACTCTTACCTGAGTATTAATAATCATCACTGTAGTTGGTTAGTTGGTTACTTCCACTTGGGTGTTTTTGGTTTTTTTTGGTTTTTTTTTTTTTTTTTTTTGGTTTTTTTTTGTTTTTTTTTTTCTTTCCCAAATCCATAAAGATATTGAAACCGAAAAAGCAATTATCTGTAATGCCAGTGGATTCAGTTTTACATCCCTAAACTTCAGTCTAAGCAGAGCAGTTGAGTTTTAAAAAGGCTGCTCTGGCCTCCTGTATCTGTAATAAATTCCTGCATAGCAAAGTTTAAATATGCAGCTTCAGGGAACAAAGGAAGCCACTAAAATGCAGAAAAATCAACAGCTTTTGTTCAAAGGAACCTTTTCACCTCTTCAATGGCATGGAACTTGCAAGAAAATCCAGTATTTTGAATTTTATCCTTTCATCCAAAGGACTTAGAAAAAAAAAAAAAAAAAAAAAAAAAAAAAAAAAAAATTAGTTCCCCTCATGATACACTGTTTCCAAATGTTGATATTTCACTTTGAAGGGGGACTAGGTCAAGACAAAATGAATAACAGTGTTTTCTTGAAACTCTAACATAGGAAACCTGTACTAAGAGCCAGGAATAGGACCTGCATTATCATAAGATAAGAGTGGTTTACTGGTTTTTGGAAATGAAATCACGCAGAGGACAAATCTCTAAAGTTTACTGGTCATGGCAGAGGATGCAAACTCACCCACATTGATAGTAGTAACCATATGTTAACTCTATTGGCAAACACACTCAAACTCATGGCTTGAGCGAGGTCAGGTCTGTAACTGTAAGTGTGGCAATGCCTGACCTCATTGGGACTTTAGTTATTAGACTGTGTCAATTTGAGACCTATAGAATGCTAATAAATGTGTCCTCTTACCTTGCAGAACCCTTGCAAGGATGACTGTATGAATATTAATGGATTTCAAGTGCTTTGCTGAATCTACCAAAATAAACATTGCATATGTTTTGCCAAATATCTTGCTTTGTCCAGATCCCAATGTACCTTGACTCATATTGTGCATATCAGATAGAAAAATTTACTCCTTTTTCCCAACTGTGGCATTTCTCTAATATATATTTCTTAATATTAAATTTATACACATTTTACTTTTCCAGAATAATCATGTTTGCAATTTCCCTTGGGGAGAATATTTGCTACTTCAGTAAATTTTAGACACTCATTCTGAACATCTTCTTGACTCTGTATCCATTCATACCATTACACTTTATGCATTCTATAAATAGCTCCGTTTATTACTTACGTTTTTCTGGCTTTAGAATATTTGACATCTCCTGTTATGTCTCCCCACTATGCACTGAGGTGTCACTTAGCCAGGCTGTCATGCAGAATTAGCTCCCATAATTCTGCCTCATTATTCACCTGTGGAACCTTAGTTTTTGGGAACCTCTGGTATAAACTCCCCACCTGTTTGTCAACATTTTTTGGTCTGTGGACTGTATGCAATATGCCACATGTGAATATATAAGAATTGCACAAGTCAAGGACAAGCCCATTTCAGTTTCCTCATGTGACACCCAAATCTAAGCACTTTCTTCTTTTCACTGCTTTGTATCATAATTAACTCTACATTGCCACCTCCCACATCTTCTCCATCCTGCACAACCAACCCAGAGTATTTCTGCCTGGAGAGTATATCTACCACCACCTTAGCTTTCATTAAATTCATTGAACTATTCCTAGTGAATTACTAAAGACACCTTCTTTCTCACCACTCTCTGGTTCCTGAGCTGTTGTCCATCCTGGACAACAGGATGTTTAAACAGTTGCTTCCAACCATCCATCCATTTTTTTGTGTGCTTGTGTTGTCCTCAGGTTATGATGAGTCATTTTGCTGTTCTATCTATGGAAGTAATGTCTCTAGATGCCTTAATCCATTAGGATTGGCCTATCTGTCTAGGAGAACTCGGGGCTCGCTCTCTAGCTGTGGTGAGAATTTGCTTCTGCTGTCATCAGATCTCTGCTGTGACTAAGGTGAAAGTAAAGGGTGAACTGCAGCCTGCACCTCTTCCCTCAATGCTCTCTGCTCCCTCAGAACATGGTGTCTACTGAAATGTGGTAGTTCCCTGTGTCTCCTGCATTGCCAGGCTTTTGGCATGGTCCCCAAGGGCTGGACCACTCCCCTGAACAGGCTGGAAGGCAGGATGCTTCTGCTTAGATTTCTCAGAGACACTGATGATCATGAAAGTCTGACTGCAGTCAAAGTGAACTAATGATATTGCCAGAGGATATTGAAGAAGGAGGGGAAGAGGGAGCAGAGCTTGCCTTTGAGACAGAAGCCTTCTAAAAGGCTTTTAATGGTTTGCGTTATGTCCTCATTAAGAGAACAGTGTTCGAGCTTCAAAAAGAGCCCTCTGCAATTCTTGTGCTGGGTGAGTAATGCATGTCACAACATATATCTACAGCAAAGCAAAGGAGTGCATGCTGTATGGCTGGACGCCAAAGAAGAGAGCTAGAACATTTTTTCTTTCACACTCTACTCTGAATCCTTGCAATAATTAGCTGAAGTAAAATGAATATTAGCTTATGCTTAACTGCCTTTCCAGCATGTTACTCTGCATTGACCCAGTAGTGCTAAACCAATTATTTTTTGAACTTTATGGCTTTAAATAATCCACTGCTTTAAAACTCCCTCTACCCCTCAGCTACTTAACCACAGGCCCGACTGCCCTAAATCCTTTTCTTATACTTTGTAGCTTTTTAAGCAAGCCCCCTCTTTAAGTAGACATAATCCCTTCTCTGTAAAAAACATGAAAGACCTTGAACAAATCAAGATTTCTCCATGGAGAATTCAGCTAATCCTCTGCTTAGCTCCTAACAAGGAAATCCATCTCGCCACCAAGCACCCCATTACTAGAACTAATGCCTGACTTGAATAACAAGCACATTATTGTGCTTTAATTGTAGCACCGCTCTGTCACATGGAGAAGTTGGAGAGAAACGTGACTCGGCTCCTCTAGGAAAGACAGGTCACGCCTTTTTGTTGTTGTTCACCTTACTGTGATTTAAAAGCAGATTAAATTAACTATTAATATTAACTGCACATGCTTCAGATTGAATGAAACAGCTGTACTGTAGCTCTCTAGTACACTCTATTATAAGAGAAGTGCTGTTACACTGGATTACTATTCTCCTTTACGTTGTCTTTTGACTGTTGTGAAATTCGTATGCCTGGGATTGAAGAGGTATAATCATGCCTTTGGGGAGGAGGAGGCATCAGGCACTTGGTCACAGAAAATTATGTTAGCGTTAAATCAGAGTGAAAGCAAACTAATTTACAGCATGGATGCATGGTCAGCACTTTTTCCCAGAAAGGCTTTCAGCAGTATCAACTGGCTATTGCTGCAACAGTAGAAAGGAGACAAAACATTTTATGGGAAAATAACTGTATGTATCAAAAATAAATAGAAGGTGCTGCTCCTGCTCTGGGGTAGTTGGGCTAGCACTGGTGTAGCTGCTCACTGGGTACCATCACCAAATGGAAACAGGAAGAGGACACCTGGTAGAGATCCTGGCATGATCTTGGGTCTGACCTCATGGGCCAATGGCGTGGGGATAGTTATTGGAATTACTCCGTAGATTCTTGTGATCCAACAGCCACAGCTAAATCAGGAATGAGCAATACTGTATGGAGCAGGCTGTGTGCACATCACCATGTGCATTTCATGAGCTTGGGGGGCACACAGCTTCCTCCTCAGCTTGCCCAGGTTTGGGGAGAGGTGTACACTACATTCTGTCAACAGCTATAGAGGGAGATACACAGCCAGGAACCAGTGTGTGAGGCATGAGCCCTGAACAGGAAATGCACCTCCTGACTGATGCACTCATGTACAGCCATACTATCTCTGATTTAATCTCTTAATCAACTCCATGCCATGGAATTAGTGTGCGCTTCTGCCAATGGGAAGCTCCTCTAGATGCCCTGAAGCAGTATGGGACTATAGGTGAGTCCCCATTTTTTCCTGGATTAGGAAGGACAGATTCATTTGGAAGACATCTGGGGAAACTCCTGAATTAAATAAGGAAATATATTTGATGCTGTTTTTTCAGAGCTGAGAGAATTAACTGTGAGAATGGCAACTCATTTCTATGCCTCATAAAAGCATACGTGTATTGCTACACAAGAGTGATTGCAACAAGAGAAGAGGAAATGCTGCCTATTCAAATGTGATGAGAAATTAGGATGAAATACCTTTTTCATTCAGACATGGTTTATCATCTGATGTGGAGAGAGCATATGCTGCATGTTTATTCTCTTGGTTTGTAATATACTTTTTAAACTAGGATTTTTTTTCCTTTCTGTACAACAAACTTATCTGTGGTTACTGCTGTAGTTATGTCTCTTTCCTTTAATTTACAGTATGAATGAAACCCACAAGCAAATCTATGTCTCTAGATTCTGAAGGATAACACTGAGAGATGGGTGGGGTGGGGGAGCAGCAGCATTATATGGATTTAATGTGACATTAGGCAAATACTGAACAACATTTTAATTACAGTGGTTATGGC
This sequence comes from Vidua chalybeata, assembly GCF_026979565.1. Lineage (NCBI taxonomy): Eukaryota > Metazoa > Chordata > Aves > Passeriformes > Viduidae > Vidua > Vidua chalybeata. The sequence continues at coordinate 15,313,112 of NC_071570.1, read as the reverse complement.
AAATTTTCCTGCTGTTGGAGATGTCAAAAATCCTCCTATATTTAGTAACCTGAATACAAGAACCTCATTTCCGATCTCAGACTGCATGTAAAGTGCAGAGTAGAAGAGTTAAAGAGTTGTAGTTTAAGGGGAGTTCCACTAGATGATGGTATAAATCTTCATAATGAGAAAGATCAAAGTGGTCAGTTTAAACAGGAGTTCAGGAAAAGCAAAATTCCACACTAGAGGCAGCGATACCCCTGAGTCTTCCCTCTACTGCAATGTAGTGAGGCTGCGACAATTGCATCTGTCATGAACACCATCAATGTCCAGCAGCATCGCAGTGGGCTGTGGCACCACACAGGCAAACTGAATGGAGGGGTAGATTTACTTGATTTAAAATCAAGTAATAATTTGCTTAATTTATTTTGCAAATTAGATTAGGCTAACATCAATTCATTTTTAAATGATTACTATAAATGAGAGTAATTGTGTAATTATCAGCAAAGTAATTAGAGAGCAGAAGAACCATTTACATGAATCTGAAATAAAAAAATCAAAGCTGGGTCTTATATTCCCTCAGCTGACAGATGTCAGGATGTTATTGGGGCGCAAGTCTCAGTCTGTTTGCCTCAGGAGGAGAAAAGATACAGCTCTTTGTACATCTAGGTAGCATTTTCTGTACTTCACTTGGATTGGCAATGGAGGCCTCAGTGGGGAGTTGCATGAAGATCTTGTCAGGCAGGAGGAATCAATTAGGAAGAAAGGCATATGGGAAAGAACATATCATCAAGAAAATCTGCTGGGCAGAACAACCTTTGAAATATATTAGCAATGGAGAAATGCTCGCCTTAGTCTCTTGGGAGGGTACTAAAAAATATGCCACTTCTGAATGCTAGAATACTACCCAGATTCTCCATATTATCTGGGGGACAGTGCAGCTCTCCTAGATTATGACTGCTCCTTGCAGCTTGAGGAATGAAAAATCCCAATTCCATTTTCATTTCCATTTCTCATTGCACTGCTTCTGCCTGAGATGGAGTTCATTTTCGTCAGAGCAGCCCAGAAAGTGCTGCTTTTCTGATTTGTGCTGAAAACAACCCTGATAACACAATCCTGAGAGCTTCAGCTACTGGTGAACGGTGCTTGCGCAGTGCCGAGGCTTTCTCTGTTTCTCATCCTCCCTGTGCATTCCAAATGAGCAGGATCCGGGTGGGCAAGTGCCTGAGAGGGGACACAGATGGCACAGCTGACCGCAATGGACAAGGAGATGTCCCATGGTGCTCAGCAAGCACAGTTCCAGGAGGGAGGCAGGAGGACCAGTTGGGCTCATGGTGTCTGTGTTCCCAAGCCAGTTTTAGGTGTGCTGAGGCCCAGCTTCTTGGGGAGTCCACTGGGACATCTGCTTGGCCAGGGGAATCCCTTGTTCTGCTTTGCCTGCATGTGCAGCTTTTGCTTCACAGGTTAAACTGTCTGTGCCTTCACTCACGAGTCTTCTCCCTTTCCTTGTATTTCATTCCTACCTGGCAGAAGAGGAGAGTGAGGGAGTGGCTGGAGTGAATTTGGTGGTTGGAACCAACCTACATCGTTCATTGGGCTTATTGCCGTCTAGTTAATTTACTGCTAGTTATGCAATTCCTTTAAATTACAGTATGAATGAAACCCACAACCAAAACCACAGAGTGGACAAAGAGTAAGTTAGTGATAAAACAGGAAACAGAACTCAAGAATACTGATCCTGGTATAAGCAGTGTGAAGACTATACTTCGTGTTCCTGTAATAGTTCTGCCCTTTAAATCAGTGTATTTCAGAAAGAAGTAAGAAATCCAGAGTCTTGAATTCTAGAACTCTCTGCCATACAAATATCTACTTATGAATTATCTCTTACCAATTCAAAGGTAAAACAAAGAATTGTATGCTCATCAGATTATTTCTGAAAACATGACAGTATAATAGATATTGCTTTAATGATCTTAAGGCAAAATATTGAAAATCAGAGCTGATTTTATGTAGACAATTTTTGCACACACTTTTTTCCAGAAGAGCTGGGAAAAAAAAGACCATAGCTGGGAGAGGTTTGACTCTGTGCCACACACCATCTGCTTAGCCTTTCATTGCAGCTCTGGGTACTTTTGAAAATGGTGACCTTGATGATTCTTTTTACTTGCACTGCTTTATAAAACTGTCTTGTTATATCCTGCCAGGCTGTAACTTCCAAGAATTGAGAGCCAGACAGAATCAGCTGTTATTGTACGTGGAGGTGCTTGTTGTACAGGGCTGATTGGTTATAAATTGGACATTGAGTGCACAGGCCTCTATAAGGCATCTAAGTAATTATGGAGCAATTTGCATCCTTTCACAGATCTGCTCAGGAAAGCTGTGAATCTCTAAGCCCAGCTCAATATGCAGAGGTGTGTGTGCAGAAGTTGAAAAAGTGCATAAGCAAAATGAAGTGCTATATTTGGGCTCCTCCTCTCTGGCAGCAGTAATTCAAAGCCCCCAAGATGTCATGGCAGTCCCATTCTTTGTGCATATGAAAATTATCAGCTGAAGTAGAGGACTGTGGTTTCTGCATGGAACTGTGTTGAATCATAGTAGTTGCTGTACAGATGCTGTGTTGGATGTTGGCTACCCAGCAGGAGCAACTTGGTTGCTTAAGGAAACCACGGGAAGAAGTCACAACTTGGACATTTCCCCCCTTCCTCCTTTTCCTGACCCTTCAATGTAGCCAAAATTCATCTTTGAGAGGGTCACCATGAGCCTGGAGCCACAGACAACTGCTCTGGCTGCTTGCCTTGGAAATCAGCTGTCTCACAGCTGCTTTGTCCTCATTAGTGCAAAACTGGATTTCTTTCACACACTGACCTGCTGATAGCTCCTTACTGTCATTTATTGAACTTAGCAGTAGCACACTCTGTTTTTGTGCTTTATATAATTAAGCCCGAAACCAGCAAGGGAAGTGGCAGCTGCCCCATGTTTAGTGTCAGAACTGTGTGCTGCCAGACCCTGCCAGACTGAGCAGCATCACTAGTGATGTGAGGGTACATGCCAGTGTTTCTGTCAGTGTCAGAGTGTGTGGGATGAAATGTCTGCTGGCTGTAGGCATATAGACAATGGTGTATCTGTTGTAAAGCTTGCATGCCCACTAAAAATCCATCAGAAAACTGTGGATAAATGGGAAGCAGCAGCATGAGTTCTTACTGGTTGACTACCTTATAACACGTGGCTGCAGTATTTCTGATGTGGTGCTAGCCAGACCTTCTCTATTGTCAAACCACGACCTATGCAGAAGGAGTATTGTTATCTTGACCTCAATAACAAAAATGCAAAACTAAAAGCTTTTTGTTCATCTTTTGCCAGTTAATGAATCTTTATTTTCCCACCCCCCAACAACAATTATTCTTCTAATATTTCCACAGAGTAATTTCTGTGGTTTTCTTTTTCCCATTTACTGTAGGATTACAAAATTAGTGCCAGGAGTTCACAGTGTTTGGAGCTTTAATGGTTAGTAGTTCATAGATTTTTACGAACACAGGCAACAATCTAAAGTAAAGAGAGAGAAAATTTCATGACTTGACATCTGAAGTATCCCCTGACTTCAAAGAAGATTCAGCTGGCCAAGCAGCCTCATTTCAATTACTCAGAAGAAAGGTGTTAGGAAACCTGAGAGCGGATGAGCTCCCACCAGGGATAGAGCAATAGAGAGCATGAAAGAAAAGAAATCCCTCTGGAGGAACTGGAGTTGAAGTGTCAAGGAGCTGGAGTCCTAAAGGGGTCAATAAGGACTTCAGGATGTTTTTGGCCTTTGTAAACTCTGAAATAATAAAATAAGAGTCAGGCTTGGGAGATAAGAAAATAACCTTGGAAGCTGTTCAGAATGTCACCAATTCTTTTTTCCCTATGTATTTATTATTTATTTATTTTGAGGGTGGAAGTAGAGTCATTCATCAATCGCAAGTCATCCAAGAGAAGGTTTCATTGTGTCTGATTCAAGAGAAGACAGCAACTGCCTTCTGGGCAGAAACAAAGTATGTCTTAATGTTTGGCCCCGGGGAATCTGACAACTCAGCACCAGCCATGCATCACCTATGTTTTGGCAGAAATGTTAGTGGCAGCATGACTTATCCTTGTCCTCCTGGGGATGACCGCCTTCCAGAGCATACATACTGGCAAGGCAAATAGTGAAGCAGAAGAGTGACAAATGAAACTTGTCCTCCCTGTGAGAATGCAACAGAAGCGTGTTTCTGTGTAGTAGAGAGAGGTGTAGCTGAACTCTCTTTCAAACTCTCTTGCTCAATTAAAATATTTAACGCATTACAGCTGTGCACTATGCAGTTGGTCAGTGTTGCTGCTTACTCTATCCTGACAGAGATGTTCTTTCAGTTTTTCTATGGATCCTTATAAAAAACCATTCTATTTTCTGTTTATGCTATACAGCAGGTTAACTGTAAACCGTTAAACATTTTCCCTGGGGAGATACTCCACAGAAAACCTTACCATGGAACCCTTCCATAAAAAAAACCAATTGTCTGAAATGAGTGGTTGCAGAAGGCTCCTGGTGCTGGCTCTGATACTGGTAGTCATGATAAGGGAGAAAAAAACTGGTGAAACCACCCTCCAGACATGTGAAAAACTGAAGACTGTCAAGAAAATTGGAAGTAAACAGGGACATCCACAGCTTCACTATTTTATGGTGCAACAGAAATGTGAGTAACATGTGAAGCTTGAGAGCAGTAGATTACCTCACTGTTGCAATTTACTCTCTAGGTTTGAGGTTCCTGTGCATGTGCCTTTCCCTGATGCTAGTGCAATTAACCCCTGTATACCAGCCTGATTAGAGGTACAGCTACCTTTCCATCTACCTCATCAGTAGCTTGAGGTCATCTAGGAATTAGGGGCCCTAGATTTATAGAGATCTTTGGCAAAGCAGCACAGTACTGTAGGGAGTAGGGAGTTAAGACATCAAACCTCAAGAGGGATTCAACCCTTTCAAATTATATGTACCCTTTATATCTGCATGAATTTATCTCCAGTAAAAACTGGGTGATTTATCTGCATATTTTGTATAGCTACAGAGTTCTTTATTCCTTTGCATAAATGTACATTTCTTTTTTCTTCTTTTAAGCTGCAAGTATTGTAGGAGATTCAAAATTTCTGGGTAGATATACTTGCTATAAATGTATATTGTAGAGTGGGAATAATAAGGACTAAATTTTTATAGACTTCTCTCATTAAAAGTCACCTTCAGAAAATACTACTGCACCTTACTTATAATCAAATGACACCTCATAACCACCTAACCATTTTTAATATCCCCTAGAATCTATTGTATTATACAAAGCTCAGACACTGTCTAGGTAGTCACGGAAAGGAGTATACCATCATATTTAAAAGCAGTTATTGGGACAGCTTTTACAGGCAGTGGGCTAAGACAATTCCGAAACAATTGCTTATGTGATAGTTTGAGGATTTGTCCCTGTCAAACAGTTAATATTGCTTTAATACATGAAGTAGGCTGTATAAGACAGCAATAATGAAAAATGTCAGGAAAGACAATATCAATTGTTATTCAACATCCACATCAAAGATTACTTTTTTGTCAGTAGCTTTCAGAAAATGTATTTTCCATCAGATCTGATTGCGTTCCTCTTTGAAGTGCTCCATACTCCTGGTAGATTTAATGTGACATCCAGGCACTTTTTAGTCCCTGGGCCTCTGAGGCGATTCAAAGAGGCACAACAAGCCATCACAGGTTTATCCTCAAAGGCCGACACTGTCTGTCTGATTTATTGTAACTTTAAGAATCATCTCCAGCAAAGCATGAGCCTTTCTACCCATCCGCAGCCTCAGACTTTTATCAATTCATTTGTATGCAGCTTGTGCATTCTGGAACTGAGAACCCTATAGCCACTCATGGAAAATGCATTACCTGCTACTAATCCTTTTTATCTTTAAAGTCTGTATTTTTTATGTATAAGTCATTTTGGGTTATCATAAAATATACATAATTCTAGCCCCAAAAAAGACAAAATGAAAAGAGAATATATAATATGTTATGAGCTTGCCGTGTCCTTATCACCAAGGATTCTAAATAAACAGCTCTCCCTATGTAAATACTGCAGGATATAAAACTGTGATTACTTTCAATAGGGAATAGGAATGCTTCCATTTTTGTTCCTTGTTTCAAAGCAAAACAGTGAGATGAATAATTTTAAACGTGTTTGGGAGCACTTTTATTTTCTGCTTCATTGCTTTGGGGGCCTGACACTTGTAGGGTTGCCTTTCAAACTTCTATCATATAACACAGACATCCAGAAGCACCTTATGGTTTCAACATTTTGCTTCAAATTAGTGGTCAACCATAAGTTAATGACAGCTGTTTTATTGTTTCCTTTTACTTTCCTTTTTTAGGGGGGTTAGGGGGGTGATGATAATGCAGAATATATTCAAAGCACCTGCAGTATCTCATGGCATACTATGAAAACACATGAACTGGCTGG